>NW_012119487.1:5575195-5578770 GCF_000951035.1 Colobus angolensis palliatus | reverse complement strand
TTATATATATTGAAGTATTCATTAGAATGGCATGAAATCCATACATTAATCAATTGATACATTTTTTGAGTACGAATTCTGTGACAACAGTCAGGCCTTTATCCTGAGCCATCACTCCTCCAGAGGACAACATGGACAGAGGATTAAGAGCATCTGCCTTAATGTAGGCTGAGGCGGGCAGATCACAAGGTCAGGAGATCAAGAACATCCTGGCTAACACGGTGAAACCCTGTCTCTACCAAAAAATTCAAAAAAATTAGCCTGGCAAGGTGGCGGGCACCTGTAGTCCTAGCTACTCAGGAGGCTGAGGCAGGAGAATGGCGAGAACCCGGGAGGCGGAGCTTGCAGTGAGCCGAGATCACGCCACTGCACTCCAGCCTGGGTGACAAAGCGAGACTCCACCTCAAAAAAAAAAAGAGCATATGCTCAGCTAGCTTGGCAAGTTACCTAACCTCTCTATGCCTCAATTTCATTATCTATGCAATCATTTTTATAATTTAATTAGGCCTAGAAAATAGCAACTATAAACATTTCTCACAATCACACTTAAAAATAATTAACTCTTAAATTTTATTTTATCCACCCAAAAAGTACTTTTAAGCCTCCAAAGGAAAGAATATAAGGAAACAGCAAAGGTAATATAACCGTCCTTGGTAGATAGCTCCACTCGTGTCTCAATCTATAATCCCCAGTGGAATTACAAGTATCAGAAGGGCTGGGATGTTTTTTCAGTCTCCGACCTGACACATACTTACACACTCGTACATAATAGGCATTTAGTAAATATTTTCTGAATGATTAAGTGAATTACGATGGTTCTCCTGATTCTAATATTCCAGGACAGTAAAGACAACAGCCTTTCCCACATTCTGTTAAGTGGCCAGAGAGAATCAGAGACTCCTTGGGAAAATTCAAGGTAACCGAGACTTCTTTAGGCCCTGCCAAGTGGCCCACACACTAAGGGAGGAGTGCACACTGCGGTATCTGGGGGGAAATCTTAGGCTGTTTTAAAACACCAATTAAATTAGTTAAAGAAGACCCTGGAGTCTTGTCTCAGTATCTCAGAGTTTCCTGCCTCACTCACACCATTAGGTTGTTTTAATCTCTTCTTAAAGCGAAAAATGGCCTAACAAGATCCGAATGCTGTTTAAGATATTTGTTCATAGCATTATTCACAACAGCTAAAAGGTGTAGGAAAAGCAAGTGTTAATGACAGAGAAACAAAATGTAGTGTAGCCAAATAATGGAATATTACTGAGCCATAAAAAGGAATGAAGTGCTGAGATGTGCTGCAGCATGGATAAACCCTGAAGATGTTATAAGTGAAAGAAGCCAGTCACAAAAAGACAAAACACTGCATGATTCCACTTATATGAGCTATGTAGAGTAGTTGAATTTATAGGGACAAAAAGTAGAATGGTGGTTGCCAGGAGCTGAAGGGAGGGGGGGAATGGGGAGTTATTGTTTAATGGTACAGTGTTTTAGTTTGGGAAGATACAAAGTTTTGGAGATGGGCGGTGATGACGGTTGCACAGCAGTGTGAAGGTACTTAATGCCACTGAATTGTACACTTAAAATGGTGAAGATGGGAAAATTTATGTTATGTATCTTGTATCACAATTTTTAGAAAAAAGTTAGTAATGCTGTTTAAAGATGCTTTCAGAAGTTGTAGATAGCTGAATATGTGGAGGTTTCTGGAGGGTGGCCCCACCAGGAAAGGGCACTGAAGCTCCAAGTCCCATCCCCTGTACCTTCTCCTACACATCTCTTCCAACTGACTGTTCATCTGTATCCTTTTTAGTCCTTTTTTTTTTTTTTTTGGTCTTGCTGTGTTGCCAAGGCTGGAGTATAGTGATGCAATCTCGGCTCACTGCAACCTCTGCCTCCTGGGTTCTGGGTTCAAGAGATTCTCCTGCCTCAGCCTCCCAAGTCGGTGGGATTACAGGCACCTGCCACTGCAACCGGCTAATTTTTGTATTTTTAGTAGAGACTGGGTTTCACCCATGTTGGCCAGGCTGGGCTTGAACTCCTGACCTCAAGTGATCCACTTGCCTCAGCCTCCCAAAGTGCTGGAATTACAGGTGTGAGCCACCATGCTCAGCCCATTTTTAATATCCTTCATAAAACCAGTAAAAAGCCAGCAGGGGTGCACTAGCAGCTTCCAGGGCATGAACATCTCCACCACCCAGAAGAGTTCTGGATCCTGGGCTACCTCTTCATCCAACGGTATTTTGCCATCTTTGAAAGGGCAAACCATCAGATTGGCCTAACTCCTGTGGCTTAAGTCTAAGTCTTTCTGACCACTTTCCAGGAAGATCCGGCCTAAGTCCTGTGCCCACTGTACATGTATATAATTCTCCTGACTGTTTTTCCTATGAAACTGTAGAGATGGACTCTTGCCCCTGTTCCTGGTCACACCAAAAAGGTAGAATTAAATCATAACCTACAACGGCAACAAAAAAGATGCTTTCAGAACTAGTTTTCCAGAAAGGAAGAAAAGACCAGAGTGCAAAGAGCTAGCTCACCTATTTCATGACCTAATTATAGAAGATGAGCCCAGCTGTGGGGAGGGAGAGAAGGGTATTACACCTGCTTGAATTATGAACAGATGCCTGCCTGAGGCCAGTCTAGTTTTCTGATTCTATCACAACAGGGACTCATGTTATGTTTACCCACCAGCTGGCCTGTCAGACCCTCCCCATCCATTAGATATGGTCCAATACATTTGAACCTCTAAAGAAAAGTCTACATTCAGCTCTCCTTCCTCCCAGAAGGCTCCTGGGTAGCAATGCAGATGTAATTAGCACATAAGCATTGCTCCACTTCATCCACCAACACATCGAAGACACGGGTACTTGCCAAGCTAATATATGCTCCTCCACACTCTTCTATCAGAACGGTAGGTGCGTGGTACTTGCCTTACATCCACACAAAGGAAAGTGGCCCCTCTAAGGGTTCATCCCAGCGGAAGGACAGCGGCTCTAAAGATGACCTGAAGGTTAGTTTCCTGCACAACAAAGTGAAAACAGCAGTTTTTAAATGGCAATGCCTCTACCAAGGACATAATGTTTTCGTCCTTTTAACCTAAAATCCCAATACAGATTATATACCCAGATATATAAATGAACTATCTTTATCATTGCCATCGTCAACATCATCACCACACCACCATTATAGTGGAGAAAAGGGAGAGATTTGCAGGATGTATAGGAGAGATGGCAGAGGAGGAGGAGGTGGCAATAATTTCTAGGTTTCTACACTAAACCGAGTGGAGTATATACGAGGTGCATGTTGAGCGGAACCGAGAACGCAGTGGAAGAGAAATTGGTGACAGCCGACTAGGTAAAGGCGGAAGGAAAGGAGGAGGGCAGAGACATAGGTAGTTTAAGAGGGTGTGTAAAACGGAAGGAAGGGCTGCAACACAGGAGGAACGTCAGCTGCGCCATCACCATCAACGCGACGCCTTCGGATTTGTCATTTGCCCAAGTACCATGAAATATCGCGAGAGCTCAGATCCCAAAACTAACTCCACTTTCCTGTAGGCCACATTCCTACCCGCCTCCTCTCCTCGCCCC
>NW_012119487.1:5567988-5570914 GCF_000951035.1 Colobus angolensis palliatus | reverse complement strand
CGCCCCGCCCCGCGCCGCCCCAGGCGACCCAGGCCCCGCCCCTCGTGTCCTAGGCTATTTCGCAGTGTCAATAAAGTTGCAGCGCTTTGTAGTTTGCGGCGGACAAGATGGCGGCCTTCATGCTGGGTTCGCTGCTTCGGACGTTGAAGCAGGTCAGGCTCCTACCTTTATCCACACTGCTATCCCTCACCCCTGAATCTCGTAACCCTCGGGTCCCCCACGACTCTGCCACCTGTAGTGCTCAGTGAGGACCAGTCCAGGGGTTCTCCCTCCGCCCTCTTCCCCGCTTGGGCTTGGTTCAGGGGAGGTCCGAGCTGCAGATGTCAGTTTGGTTTTCGTAAGCATATAACTAACTGGTATTGAAAGATGTGAGATTGACTCTGATTTAGAAGAGAGTGGGTAGATGGGAGACGAGGTACGAGGATTCAGCTTTCAGAGACTTCTAACGTTAAGAGATGAGACCCGTGCAAAGGAGACTGAAAGGGGCTGTCAGCTAGGGAGGTGGAAAACTAGGGAAGTGGGATAGCCGGGAAGCAAAGGATGACAGAATTTCAAAGTGTAAGGAGTAGGCAACTCTGCTCAAAGTTGATAACTCAGTTAAAAAGAAGTGCTGAGAATTGGCTGACGAGTTTAGCAGTGTTGGAACCTTAATCACAGGTGTGATTAATCACAGGTGTGACGAGTTTAGTTGTTGGAACCTTAATCACAGGTGTGATTAATCACAGGTGTGACGAGTTTAGTTGTTGGAACCTTAATCACAGGTGTTCTGAAGATGTTATGGGGACGAAAACCTTATAGAGAATAGGAGGAAAGAAATTGGAGTATAGATAAGCCTTTAAAGGAGGTTTGCTGTAAAGGAGAGCAAAAAAACTGGGTCAATAACTGGGGCGGCGGGGGGTTGTTTTAACATGGCAGGGAAAACAGCATATTTGTGTATGAAAGGGAAAGATCCTGTAGTATTAAAAATTGATGATGTAGAAGAGGGAAGAATTGCTAGAGCTGTACCTTTATGTAGGCAAGAGGCAATGGAGGCTGGTTCGAATGCAGTGGTGTTTAAAACTAATTGATCACAACTAGATACAGATTTATTTGTTCCTTCTCCACTCCCACTGCTTCACTTGACTAGCTCTAAAAATACCAAAAACATTAAAAAAAAAGAAAAAAAAAAAAGGCGATGGGGTCTTGTGCATGAAGTCATGAAGTTTGGTCTTAGGAACCTGGACAGTTCATCTGTAGCAGTTTTGTCCATGGAAATATAATGTGAACCACATGTGTAATTTAAAATTTTTCTAGTAGCCACATTTAAAAAGAAGTAGATGAAATTAAGTTTAATATAATATTTAACCAGGTATATCTAAAATATTGTGGTTCTAACATGGAATCAATGTAACAATGACATATGAAATAGTTACATTCTTTTTTTCATACTAGATTTTCAAACACTTAAAGCATATCTCAGTTTGGATGATAAATTTCCCATAATTAAAATGGAAAATATAGTTCTACCAAAATAATAAAGTTGTTTATTGTTTACAATGCTTTGGTTTTTAATTTTAAATTAATTAAAATAATTACATTCCCCAGTTGTACTAGTTATATTACAGGTGTTTAATACCCCTATGTGGTTAGCGGCTACTCTATTGGACAGAGTGGATCTCTGATAACAGGAGGGAATGTAGAACATATGGTACAGATGCTAGTAAGTGAGTCACTGTGATGGTGAGCATTTATAGAAATGCTCTTTTGATTTCTTCTAATTTTATAATTAAGGAGAAGGTGAAGTCATCAGCTGAGTGTGAGGATGTGGGAGCAAGTGTCAGAGATTTAAGGGGAAAGAGACCATGTAAAAGAGTTGGAAATGGACAGAAGGAATGGTCAGGAGAATTGGAGTAAGTACAGAGAAGTGAGAGAGGGGCCAGACAGTTGATGGTGTATTCAAGAGAACATTGTATTTATAGAACAAAGGAATTCAGGCTGGGTGAGAGAGGACGAAAGGAAATCAAAAGCTGAGTGAAAAAAGTGAAAAATGGTAGGATCAATGGATTGGAAGTCCCAGAAGCATTGTTATTGGGGTGTTAGAAGGAGCAAGCTAGAAAGAAGCGATAGAGAATGAGATATACAAAGTGAGATAATAGAGAACTTGCACTTATTAATAATAAAATACCCACGACATGGGCATGGAATTGAATAAACAAGAGTGACAAAAATCATTGAAGGAGAGGTGTTAAGGCAGAGTGATTAGGGTATAATTTCATGTATATTGAAATCACCAGGAATTAAGATAGCAAGAATATTGGAGAGAGTGACAGTAAGCCAGGATCCAAAATCGTGGAAAAATGAAAGGGAGTGGCAGGGGCTTTGGTAGATGACTGTAATGATGAGAGGTAGTGGAAGGTAGTAAGCCCAATGGCATGAGTCAAAGCCAGGAGCTTTCAGGAAGGAAGGAGAACTGGAAGTTGCAATGAAGAGCAAGGAAGACACCTATCCCATCTCTAGGCCCACTTATGGAAGAAAAAGGAGCTACAGAAAAAGCTGTGAGAAGGGATTTAAAATTTGGCCAGAGTGAAAGGTGAAGGAGATGTTAAGAGAAGTTGAGAATTTAAAAGATTTTGATGGTAGACCATGGATTTAGAGGGCCCAGTGGAAAGGTTTTAGGAGCTGAAGAGGGGTAAGAGATTGGGGCAGGATAAGATGTGTATAGAGCAGAATAGATGCAGCCTTAATCTATAAAGCACCATTATAAGCTGGTAAGGAAATACACCACAGTAGAAATGCAAAGGACATAAAAGCATTCACAGAAGAAATAATGTAATAGGCCAAGAAATATTTTATTTTAAAAGTGTATTACTTCCCGATTTCAAGACCAGCCTGACCAACATGGAGAAACCACATCTCTACTAAAAACACAAAATTAGCCAAACGTGGT
>NW_012119487.1:5552617-5563763 GCF_000951035.1 Colobus angolensis palliatus | reverse complement strand
GGATGATCTCAATCTCCTGACCTCGTGATCCGCCCGTCTCGGCCTCCCAAAGTGCTGGGATTACAGGCTTGAGCCACCGCGCCCGGCCAGAAAGACTGTTTTTAAAAACTAATAGAAGTGTTCTAGGAGAATTTGATTAGGAATACTTTGAAAAAGAATTCAAAGAAGAAATGCTTAATCTTGTTTTCTAAATCCCCTGTACCCTCAATTTCATAGGTAAAAGCAAACCTCACATTGCCCCTCAATGTGAATGGTTTCTTTCAGCCAGAATGATTTCTCCTTGATCTTATGAATATATCTTGTTCTTTTCTATGTTTTGTTTGGACAAACTAGCTTTTCTCCCCTCCCCTGTCCCCACTTTAGTCAAAATTCTATCAACATTTCAAAGCCCGTCTTTCTGGGACAAGCATTTCCAGCCATGGTTACCAAGGCATTCACTGGACTCAGTCATATGCCACATCAATATTCACATTCTATTCCTGCTTATCTTTTTTCCAAAAGGTGATTGCAGAATTGTTATATTTCCCCATGGAACTTTTGTTTAGTAATGTGAGCACTGAAGATGTTCAGTTTATCTTTTGTTAATAGACTGAAAAAATGTTGGCTTTCTATTTATAGTATTCTTATTTTCAGTTTTATATTCTGCTATACATATAATTCTTTTACAAACATCACTTATCAGAAGCCATCATTTTTCTATAGGGGCAATTTAATTAATGTGTCATATTTCCTCTGGTTTGACAGAGACTTACGTTTCTTGCGATCTATACTCCCTTTGCCCGTACTGTCAGTCAGAACTATAAATTATCACCATGAAAATGTGAGACAACAAGGAATATACTGTCTTATTACTGGACAACTAGTGCTGAGAAGTATTAGGTCAGTGATAGTTTTAAAGTACCCTTTGACCTAGCAGTTTTGCTCCCAATAATTTATCCTCGTTGGGTACAGTGGCTCATTCCTGTAATCTCAGCACTTTGGGAGGCCGAGATGGATGGATCACTTGAGGTCAGGAGTTCAAGACCAGCCTGACCAACATGGTGAAACCCTGTCTGTACTAAAAATACAAAAAACAAAAAACAGCCAGATGTGGTGGTGGGCACCTGTAGTCTGAGCTACTCAGGAGACTGAGGCATGAGAATTGCTTGAACCCGGGAGGCGTATGTTGCAGTGAGCCGAGATTGCACCACTGCACTCCACCCTGGGTGACAGAGCTAGATTCCATCTCAAAAAAGTAAAATAAATAAATAAATAATAATGTATCTTTAAGATATATAGGAATACATATGAAATGATTTCTAAGACATTATTCACTGCAGCATTGTTTATAATGATAAATAGTGAGGTCTGTCCAGCAATATGTGGCAGTTTAAATTATGCTTCTATATAGTGGATTACGCAATATGAAGAAAATGGGGAAGCTTTTTACATTCAGATACTGAAAGATCTCTAACGTATATTGTTAACTGAAAAGAGGGAATGAAAAATAGGAGGGGAGTGTATACGGACAGAAATCTCTGAAAGATATACAAGAAACTGGAAACAGTGGATACCTGTGGGGCATGGGAGTCACTGAGCAGGTGAGGAATGAGGTGTGGGGAGACTTTTCACTGTGTGTCTTTTTATACCTTTTTGATTTTTGAACCATGTGACTATTGGCCTAAGTACAGGTGGAACAGAATAATAAAAATTTCTGAGAATCTGTCTTTTACCTTCCAATACATATGTTATTGCATTATATTATGATTTTGACTTAATATACATCCATAAAACTTATTTATTCTGAATTAGGAAATCTATTATCTTAAATTATTAAACTTATCTAAAACAACTCTTAAAAGAATACTAGATCATAAATAGTGGCAGAAAGAGAATTGCAGGATTGAGGAACACTCAGAATATGGGCCTGGCTATCCTTCACTGGTCCCTTGTCTCTGTCTTTCAGATGGTTCCTTCATCAGCTTCAGGCCAAGTTCGAAGTCACTACGTAGACTGGAGAATGTGGCGCGATGTGAAGAGACGAAAAATGGCCTATGAATACGCAGATGAGCGGCTACGTATTAATTCACTCAGGAAGAATACCATTTTGCCAAAAATTCTTCAGGTTAGCTAATTAAGATGAGTCCCTTTGTACCACAAGATCCTTAACTCACATCAGATTGCTTTTGATACTGTTTGTTGTGACTTGGTATCAATATAATTTCTGGAGAATAAGATCCACATCAATGTAAACAAATAGCCTTGAAACTGATTTTGGTGAGTTTCAAATTAAAGACTATTCACTCCTAACTAGCCTTTCAACTGTTTCATATGCCAGCCTTAGAAAGTACTGGTAAACTGGGTGTTACTTTCACCTAAGGTCTCTCCCTGACTTCATCCCAATCTTGTTTTTTTTTTTTTTTTTTTTTGAGATGGTGTCTCGCTCTGTCCCCTGGGCTGGAGTGCAATGGTGCAATCTCGGCTCACCGCAACCTCTGCCTCCCAGGTTAAAGCAGTTCTCCTGCCTCAGTCTCCTGAGTAACTGGGATTATAGGCACATGCCACCATGCCCAGCTAATTTTTGTATTTTTAGTAGAGACGGGGCTTCACCATGTTGGCCAGGCTGGTCTCGAACTCCTGACCTCGTGATCCACCCATCTGGGCCTCCCAAAGTGCTAGGATTACAGGCGTGAGCCACTGCGCCCAGCCTCATTGCAATCTTTTAACTGGCAAGGCATTGGGAGGCATTGCTGATGTTGATACTGTTCCTTACTCAGTACCATTCTGAGCCTGTCTCCCTGAACTCCCTTGCCCACCTCTGTGTGCTGAAGTGCCTTTCCATTAAGGCTTACTTTCTTGTCACACTGCTTGGGTTGAATAAGAGGATGTCCACTTTGCTTGGCTTTCTGAAGCATAAAGCCCTGCACCTAAGTGGTGATGCAGCATATCTGCGTTAAACAGGCTTATTAGGGAGATATAAATTAAACCCAAGGCTACTCAACTTATTGAGAACTCAGATTTTTAAAAAACTACATTTAGAGAAGTGGACAGAATGATACACATCCTATTTATTACTATGGTTTCTTTTTAGTCTTGTCTAGATTAAGCCAGATGAGCAGAAAACTGAGGGCCTTGGACCACTGGGTTATGGCTTACACTAAAGTGGCATTAAGCTACTTTCCTACATTTAGGGAGTAATAAGAAGTGGCAGGCCAGGCACAGTGACTCACGCCTGTTATCCCAACACTTTGGGAAGCCGAGGCGGACAGATCACCTGAGGTCAGGAGTTCAAGACCAACCTGGCCAAACCCTGTCTCTACTGAAAATACAAAACTTAAATGAGTGCAAATGGCACATACCTGTAATCCCAGCTATTCGGGAGGCTGAGGCAGGAGAATTGCTTGAACTCGGGAGGCAGAGGTTGCAGTGAACCGAGATCATGCCACTACACTCCAGCCTGGGTGACAGAGCAAGACTGTGTCTCAAAAAAAAAAAAATTGTGGGGCCCCGGAGAAACTGAGCTCAAGACGTTGTTCATAGAGGCAGGGAAGCAGGATGGTGGCTGCTTGGAGCTAGGAGGACTAGGGTGTATGGGGGGTATGGGGGGCAGGGGGAAATCAGGAGATACTGGTCAAAGGGTGTACTTTCTGTTGTAAGATGAATCAATTCTGTGGAGCTAATGCACAGCACCGTGACTATAGTCAATAGTACCGTATTGTGTACTTGAAATTGCTAAGAGTAGATCAACACACACACACACACAAAAGGTAATCTTGTGAGGTGAAGGATGCAGTCATTAGCTTCATTGTGGTAATCATTGCACAATGTATATGTTCAACAAATCATGACATCGTATGCCTTAAATATATGCAATTTTTATTTGTCAATTATACCTTAATACAGCTGGGGGTGTGTTGTTTGAGTACCTTTATGAAGACACCCAGAAGAAGTGTCTCTGGTATGACTAGCAGCAATAACTGTGCAGAGTCTGAATCATGTAAACTGATCATGGTTCTGTGCTGCCTGCTAAGTTTCTTACAAGTCAAATTTATGTCCCAGTTCTAACAAACTCAGGCTTTCACAGCATGCACTTCTGTGTTCCTGAGGCTTTTATCTTTTCTACTGTCATTTCTCTTTGCCCCAGTTTCCTCATTTGTAAACTGCCTTAAATCTTTTGGGGAACAAGGAGGGGTATGTATCAACCAATCAATCAATCAGTAATTTCTAGCCATTCTTTAAAGTCCACCTCCATGAAACTTGGCTTCAATCTTCCTGCCCAGTCATTTCTTCTCTCCAGTTCCTTGTATAGCATTTATTGTTTACTACTCAATGGCTCAGTCATGTTGTTTTTTCATTTTGTTTTGTTTTTGAGATGGAGTTTTGCTCTTGTTGCCCAGGCTGGAGTGCAGTGGCACGATCTTGGCCCACCACATCTGCCTCCTGGGTTCAAGCAATTCTCTTGCCTTAGCCTCCCGGCCAGCTGGGATTACAGGCATGCACCACCACACCCAGCTAATTTTGTCTTTTTAGTAGAAACAGGGTTTCTCTATGTTGGTCAGGCCGGTCGCAAACTACCGACCTCAGGTGATCCGCCCGCCTCAGCCTCCCAAAGTGCTGGGATTACAGGCGTGAGCCACTGCACCTGGCAATCATATTGTTTTATGTAATTCTGTTAGTTCATAATGGTAACACATGCATACGCTTTTGTGTTAATTTTTGGTTTGTATATACTTTCATTTAATTTGTGTTCTCTTAATGTATTATCTTGCTTGCACCACAGTCTAGCACAGGGTCCATCATACTTGTCAGCACACTTATCAGATGAAAGTGAATATTATGAACACTCACACTCGTGAACACATACATAGGAAGAAATCTCTACTGACAAAACCTAACTACTGCTGCAATCCCTCCTTTTCTCCCCTCAACCACTTTGCCCTCACCTGATTCATCCTCTACCTTGCAAATGATTTTTTAAAAATATAAACCTCATCTGATCTCTCCCCTTTACTTCTCCAGTTGTCAGAATCTTTACCATAGACATCAGGGCTCCATGTGATACTCTCCTTCCTCCTCCTCTAGTCTTATCTCAAGCCACATTCCCTCCTATTTGATCATCAGCCCAGAGGTTTCAAACTTCTGTGATTCAAAAAACGTGAGGAGGCAACAGAAATACATTCACATACTTTACCAATGACTTAAACAAAAGTATGTAGCTGTACTATTCATATTCGCTCAAATCGGAAGATGACCCAGATGACCATCAAAGGTAGGATGGATAAATGAATTATGGTACTCATACAATGAAAATTACCTGCCAGTGGCCGGGTGCTGTGGCTCACACCTGTAATCCTAGCACTTTGGGAGGCCAAGACAGGCGGATTGCCGGAGCTCAGGAGTTTGAGACCAGCCTGGGCAACGTGGCGAAACCCCATCTCTACTAAAAATACAAAAAATTAGCTGAGTGTGGTAGTGCACACCTGTAATCTCAGCTACTTGGGAGGCTGAGGCAGGAGAATCACTTGAACCCAGGAGGCAGAGGTTGCAGTGAGCCGAGATTGTGACATTGCACAATCTGTCACCCATAGCCTGGGTGACAGAGCAAGACTCTGTCTCAAAAAAAAAAAAAAAGAAAGTTACCTGCCAGTGAGAAGGAGCAAAATACATGTGCAACAATGTAATGTGATCTGTGTAATAATGTGATTTCCCTTAGGACGTGGCCGATGAAGAAATCGCTGCCCTCCCCCGGGATAGCTGTCCTGTTAGAATCAGAAATCGGTGTGTTATGACGTCCCGTCCGCGTGGTGTGAAGCGGCGCTGGAGGCTTAGTCGTATAGTCTTCCGTCACTTAGCTGACCATGGGCAACTTTCTGGGATCCAGCGAGCAATCTGGTAAATGAGCTCCAGAACCTATTGAGCTTGCAGGGAAGCCAGTTCCAGCAAGAAAAGATTTTTTTAATAGACCAAACCCTAATCTCTACAGGGGCCCAGTGCAGTTGTTTGGCCTACCTGATGCTATCTCTAAACTACTTTTAAAATGAAGAAATTTGGGTGTTTCATGTCAGTGAATTATCTTTTCTCTTGGACTTAATAAACATACTGTTCCGTACATAGTGCAAAGAGTAGTATAATACATATTTTCTGTGAATATGTTTTTTATACCCTCCTTTTAAGTTTAGTCTTTTAGTAACATATAAGGGTTTTTGTTTTTAAGAGCATTATTTCATAAAATGTTATACATAATCCAACTAATTGACATGTAGCTCATTTATGGCAGTTTGTAATCCTGGGCTAGCTTTCCCGACCTGCAGAGCTCCCCTTCCTATTATTGTTGGATAAACAGTAGATTGGATAGCAAGGCTGCTATTCTGGATTATCTAATGCTCCACTTCTTTGTGTGATGGCTGAACAAAAGAACCACTAAATGTTTTCTTGTCCATCCTTAAGGGACTTTAAAACAAATTATGCCTCTTTAAGTCCTTGAAGGTTTCCATCCAAAGAGGAAAAGTTTTGTTGGAACAGCATATATTCCCTATTTTTATGTTTATTTAATTCATAACAAATAAGTAAGGGTAGCACAAAGTTCTCATTCAGTAACTCAACAGTGTGATCAGCCCAGTGATAAAAATACACATATTGAAGTACCTACTTAACATCAGGAAAATAGTCCTGGAGAACTTACTAATAAATCAGGAGGTGAGGGGTGAGATTTTTTTCTGCACACAGAGGGAACAAAAGCACAAAGAAGCAAAGGCACTCTAGCATCAGAGAACCACAGTCACTTCAGTGGATCAGATATATGAAGCACAAGACAAGGCTCATATAGTGGAGGATCTCACAAATCATGTGAAGAAATTAAGACTGACATACCAGGTATTAGATAGTTTTAAGCACAGGAATGACATCATCAGTTTGTAACACAGGTAAGTGACGGCTGTGTGGCAGATGGCCATGAGAGGAAAAGGCTACAGGCAAGACAACCAGTTAGGAGGATGTCTTAATTGTTGAGGAAGATGAAGGCCTGAACTAACATTGTGGTATTTGCTAGAGAAGAGAGGACAGATTTTTAAAGTTTTAGGAAAGAAAATTGGGCAAGACTTACAAGACTGATTATATCTAAGAGGTAAAGATGGCTGTCTGAGTTCCTGATTAAAGTGTCTAGATAGATGGTAGAGGGCAACTCCAAGATAGAAAATTTGAAAAAAGAACAGATTTAGGGGAAACAGAAGATAAGCGAGTTCAGGTTTCAGTCATGCAGTGTTGGAGACGCCAGTGTCATCTGATGAAGCTAGTATGCAGCTGGATAGCAGAGCCCGAAACTCAGGTGGAGGTGAAGTTATGAGGGAATTATCACAATCTAGTTTGGATTCATATTTCTTAAATATGTATGACAACTTACCAACTGGAATGTTCTAGCTAATAACTAGTAACTAGTGTTAATCAAATCATAACTAGAACAATCAGATTTACTGATTTCTGGCATATCATTGAAAGGACACCCCACATCTTTTTGGTTTGTTTGAATGAGTCCAAGTATGATCCATGTATTTCATTTGGTTGCTACATCTCTTAAATCCCTTTTGTTCTATAAACCTCTTCACTCCTTTATGTCATTCATTTGTGGGAGGAACCGGGCCATTTTTCCTGTAGAATGTCCAACATTTAGCTGTTTGCTTCTTTCGTGTGTTTTTAAATTTATTCCTGTCACACAAATTCCCTACAAACTGGTAGTTACATTGAGACTGGCCTAGATTCAGGCTCCGTGTTTTGGAGATGAATTTTCATCAGTGGTGCTGTGTACTGTTAAACCAGAAGGCACGTTATCTGTCTGTCCAACTTTGAATGCTGCTTGACCAGTGGGTTCAGGTGGGATCAGCCTGGTCCCTGCATTTGAAGTTAACCATTCATTAACCTGCCACTCATTGGTTTTTGCTTTTTTTTGTTTTACAGCATTTTAATATGCTTCACAAATTTGCATGTCATCCTTGCACAGGGGCCATGCTAATCTCTGTATCATTCAATTTTAATATATGTGCTGCTAAAGCAAGCGAAGTTTTTGCTTTTCATTGGTGATTGTTACTCTGATCTGTTGTTTTATTAAGGTTTGCAATTGTAGTTTTCTAATTCCATAATTTTTCTGTATTGGCTAGAATTTTTCTGTCAAGAACTTTTCCTTATCAGTAATTTATTTTCCTGAAATGTATTTCTTCAAGATAAATGCATGATTCTTTAACAATTTTTACAGTAAATGAGTTGGTGCTCTAGCCAATGAAAATGGTAACACATCATTTATTTTTCACTGTAGTGAACTTGCAAATTTTGTGTATATTGTTTCAATTCATTATTTCTTGATGCTCAAATTGTCCCATTACCAGTGGGAGCTCCTTAAGTTGTTTCCTACTGAATTGGTACAGAATTATTCAGTATTTCCTTGCTTTCTGACATAAGCTAACCCAGGTCTACTTTGTGCATTTCCTGCCTCAGACATTTTTTCCAAGGGTTCGTGGACCTTTTTGTAGGAAATAGTGTTTACAGACCACACTGAGCACTAGGCAGTGCTGATGGCTATTATCATCATTGCATTTAGGTCCTTTCAGCAGGTCTGCCTAGGCAAGTCTTTCTTTAAAAGGTAAAAATAGACCGGGTGCAGTGGCTCACGCCTGTAATCCCAGCACCTTGGGAGGTTGAGGCGGGTGGATCATTTGAGGTCAGGAGTTCGAGACCCAGCCTGGCCAACATGGTGAAACCCTCTCTCTACCAAAAAATACAAAAATTAGCTGGGCGTGGTGGCACACACCTATAGTCCCAGCTCCTCGGGAGGCTGAGGCTGGAGAATCCCCTTGAACCTGGGAGGCAGAGGTTGCAGTGAGCTGATACTGCACCACTGCACCCCAGCCTGGGCAACAGAGCAAGACCCCGTCTCAAAAAAAAAAAAGGGGGGCGAGTTTTTATTGATTTTAGAATGTATTTAATACAAAAATCTTAGCTCCTAATGACATCAGCCTATTTACCTTTATCATAAATTATATTGAAAGTTTCAATATAATTTTACTGCTAACACTAGTGATTATAGTTTTAGATTCACTTGTGGTTTTGTACTTAGAATCCATCTCACTACCAATGGGCAAACACTTGTGTTCTAAAGTTATTTGAAAGTAGTTTATACTACCAACTTGATGTATATACATGCTGTAGTTTGAACATTTGTGTACTTCTGAAATTCACATTGCGATCTAATCCACAATGCGTTGACATTATTAAGAGGTGGGGCCCTTAGGGGTGCTTAGGCCAGGATGGCTCCACACTCATGGATGGGATCAGTGCCTTTCTAAGAGGGCTTGAGGGAGAGTTTATCCCTTTTACCCTTCCGATACTGCAAGAAGGCACCACCATACTGGAAGCAGAAAGCAAGCCCTTACTAGACACCAATCTACTGGTGCCAAATCTTAGACTTCCCCAGCCTCCAGAAGTGCAAGAAATAAATATTTATAAATTCTTAGCCTGTGGCATTTTGTTACAGCAGCAGGAACAGACTGAGACAATGTGTTGGTAGGTTTAGGGTCATTTTTTACTTTTTCAATCATGTTAAATTTTAGATGGTTCTAAAGTCAAAACTAGAAAAAAGTTACATTCACAGAGTAGCTTCCATCCTCATCTCCTTCCTCCCCTGCTAACACTTTTTATTAGCTTTGGGTTTACTCGTTTCTTTTTGAAACATAAGCAAATACACCTATGTGCATACATTCGCATTTCTCACCCTTCTTACACAAACCCAGTGGGTATACCATAAATGTTCTGCACTTTGCTTTTCCCCTTACTCTGTCCTGGTGACCATTTTACATTATACAGAAATCTTCATTGTTTTGTGACTCCCTCATGTGGATGAACCGTAATACATTCCTGTTCTGATCTTTTGCATATAGCATTCCAAATTTTGGTAAATGCACCTTTCAGAGCCCAGAAAGAAGTTAAAATTCTGAGTCAGAGGATAAATGCATATGTAATTCTGATGGTTATTACCAAATAATGTTTTTGAGACAAGAGTCTTACTCTGTCACCCAGGCTGGAGTGCAGTGGCACAGTCTCAGCTCACTGCAAACTGTGCCTCCCGGGTCCAAGTGATTCTTGTCCCTCAGCCTCCCAGGTTCAGGTGATTCTTGTCCCTTGGCCTCCCAGGTTCAAGTGATTCTTGTCCCTCAGCTTCCCGAGTAGCTGGAATTACAGGCATCTGCCACCATGCCCAGCTAGTTTTTTTTATTTTCAGTAGACAGGATTTCGCCATATTGGCCAGGATGGTCTCAAACTCCTGACCTCAAGTGATCTGCCCGCCTTGGCCTCCCAAATGTTGGCATCACAGGTGTGAGCCACTGCACCCACCCATATACTCTGGAGTGTTAACCAGAGTTTAACTTTTTCATTCCATTCCCAGATATGTGTCCTTATTTCTCCACAGCCTCAACACTCAATACATTTGTTTTTAAACTTTTTCCAGTGAAAGATAAAAAGAAACTGTAGTTTATTCTCTTCTGAACAAGGTGAGCATCTTTACAGGTTAAAGATCATTTACATTTCTTTTTGTATGAAGTATTCTTAATTATTGGAATCCTCTCAATACATTGTTTGCTTTGGGTTGTGGTGGGTTTTTCTTGTCCTATAAACATTTTTATGTAGCTAAAACTGATCAAGTTTTGTTTCTTCTAGGTTTTAAGTCACATATAATGTAGTTTCCCCCCATTTTCTAGTATTTGTATGCTTTCATTTTTTTTTTTTCTTTTTTGAGACGGAGTCTCGCTGTATCGGCCAGGCTGGAGTGCAATGGCCTGATCTCAGCTCACTGCAAGCTCCACCTCCCGGGCTTATGCCATTCTCCTGCCTCAGCCTCCCGAGTAGCTGGGATTACAGATGCCCACAACCTCTCCCGGCTAGTTTTTTTTTATTTTTAGTAGAGACGGGGTTTCACTGTGTTAGCCAGGATGGTCTCGATCTCCTGACCTCGTGCTCCGCCTCCCGGGTTTACGCCATTCTCCTGCCTCAGCCTCCAGAGTAGCTGGGACTACAGGCGCCCACAACCTCTCCCGGCTAGTTTTTGTATTTTTAGTAGAGACGGGGTTTCACTGTGTTAGCCAGGATGGTCTCGATCTCCTGACCTCGTGATCCGCCCGTCTCG
>NW_012119487.1:5484593-5552567 GCF_000951035.1 Colobus angolensis palliatus | reverse complement strand
TAGCCAGTATGGTCTTGCTCTCCTGACCTCGTGATCCACCCGTCTCGGCCTCCCAAAGTGCTGGGATTACAGGCTTGAGCCACCGCGCCCGGCCCATATGCTTTCATTTTTACAATTAGATCTTCAGTCTGCTTGGAATGTATCTATATGCCTATTTTCAGTTATCTTACTATCATTAAAAACCCATCTTTATCCCACTTTTACCATATTCTGTAACTTTCATATGCATTGTGTCTGCTATTCTGTTCATGTATCAACACCAATTACAGAGGCATAATGTGTTTCAGTATTTACTTACAGCTATCCTATACATAAGGTGTTTCTGTATTGTAAGTAAGTCCTACCACTTTTTCCAAACTCCCATATTAATTGTAGCTTTAGTTTACCCTTCTGGATTTTTCCTGTGTGTCTAATGGCTTTTTTTTGTTTTTTTTTTTTAATGAGACAGGCTCTCAATCTGTCACCCAAGCTGGAGTACAGTGGCATGATCATAGCTCACTGCAGCCTTAAACTCCTGGGTTCAAGTGATCCTCCAGCCTTAGCTTCCCGAGTAGCTGGGATTATGGGCACCAGCCTCCATGCCTGGCTTCAATTCTTTCTCTGATCTAACTGTGTTGGTTAATACCTCCAGTAAAATATAGTAATGGAGATCACAGGCACTGGTCCCGACTTCAGGGGCAATAGGAATAATTCCTACTAGAAGCCTGATTTTTCCGACATACTCCTAGACAAATAAATCATAAAATTGTTCTAATGAAGAAAAACTTAACTTTATTGAGCATAGGAATAGACGGGCTTCCAGATTATTTTTTGCTTTATGGTTATTACTTTCATAAACCATCTGATCCACAGCAAAACTAATTGGTACCATACAAAGATGTGTGTCTATTATTGTCATGTTTAGATTTAGTTTCTATTCTATATTCATTGACAAACATATTTCAATCTAGACAAACACCTGTGATTGAATTAATACATGGTAATGCATGGCACACACACTGCTTAACGTGGTAATAAGGGGTCAGATGCTCTACAGCAACCTTCAAGCACAGGTACCGATCTGCATTTTATGCAAAACTTCAGGTTTTACTCAATTTTTACACTGGTGGAAGCTGATGTCAGTAACTTAAAGGCAAGCAAATACTTCTCCAATTCTTAGCTGAACAAAAAATACACACAATGTAGCGTTTTTATTGGGTAAGACTTGCTTTTTATATTTCACATGAGAATGCAATTATAACCCTTCCTTGAACAAAATGACCAGGGTACTAATAAAACCATCTTTGCAGGAGTGTTTAATAAGCATATTTTATTTAAATAAATCCTCCAGTAGGAAATGGAGAATTCACTGCCTTTACTTAGAAGGCTATGTAAATAGCTATCTGTCAAATTTATATATGCAGCTCACCAATATTCCCTTACTGGAAACATCAGTATTTCCACATCACATCACAGTTCCCAAAAGGACCTTAAAGTCTCAAAATTCCGTGTCTCCTTTGGCTTGCTTCTCTCTTGATTCCACCCATGCTTTATTAATGGTTCTCTTCATATCATCATCTCCATCTTCATAAATTTTCTTTAGAACATTCATCAATCCCTCACTAGGATCTGTTTCAGTGTCATAGGAGGGCTTCCTTTAAAAAGAAAACACATACAACAATGGAGAAATGAAGGCACATGGGAAGATACTATAATTCAGGTTGTTAACACTGGCAGGAAGTAGAGGGATAAGAGGGAAGACAGTGTATCCAAAGAGATTCACAATCAAAACGGCACGCCTAGCTTCATCTTAATAAACAACACACACCTACCAAGCATGCACACACTTGGTGCATGAAAGAGGTCATCAAAATAGTAAGGGGCTATTTTTAGGCACAGGGATTTCCCATGATTTTTTTTTTTAGACAGTCTTGCTCTGTCGCCCAGGCTGGAGTGCAGTGGTGCGATCTTGGCTCACTGCAACCTCTGCCGCCCAGGTTCAAGCAATTCCGTCTGCCTCAGCATCCCAAGTAGCTGGGATTACGGGCACGTGCCACTATGCTCGGCTCATTTTTGTATTTTTAGTAGAGACGGAGTTTCACCATGTCAGCCAAGCTGGTCTCAAACTCCTGACCTCAGGTGATCCACCGCCTCGGCCTCCCAAAATGCTAGGATTACAGGCATGAGCCACCCCGCCTGGCCTCATTTTTAACAGGTAAAATAAGTAAGGATTTGATTTTCTAACTTGTTTTCATTTTTTAAAAGCATGTTTCCTCATAATTTGGAAAAAAAAAAAATTGATGGAAAATCACAAACATTACACATGGATGTACCCTGAAGCTCATGTATTTTATAATTAGAAAAGCTCTCCTCTTAAGCTTGAGATACATAGATCTGGACCTGAGTCTTGAATTAGTAACTCTAGAAGATGAACTGACCTAGAATGCAAGTATCATTGAATAAACATTTTTAAAAGGTCATTATTAAGAAGGATAAAAATATTTTATCTTTTTCACTCTAAACCAGTGACAATGAGAACAACTACATATCACAAACATCTGAGAAATTTAAAACATACAGGGGTATCTGAGCCTCTCTCGAACTACTGAAACAGAGTATCTGGGAATGGGCACAGTATTTGTATAGAAGTGCCTAGGGTTAAGAACCACACTAAAGAGCCAACTGTTAACTACAAAGACCTTAAAAAGCAACTTGCTGGACGCGCCCTCTTCAGGTAGTTTCTGACGGTTGAAAGCAGAAATATATTATCCATAAAGACAAACTTAAAAATCCATAATCTCAAACAATACACTAGAATTCTTTAAAAAATGAAAGTAGACTCACTCTTTTTCTTTGCACTCTTTTTCAACCTGGGTCAGGTAATCCCACCTTGTGTTTTCCACTTTCTTTCTACACAATATAAGAACTGTATCAGTCTTGACCTGGAAGAAAAGCGGGAAAACAAATACAGCTTAGAAGACATGGAAATAAGCATGAATATTTAGAAAACAATTATGTAATTAATCAAGTCCGTAGTATGTATAGACTTATTTGGGGTGCTAGTAATACTTGTATGAATAGGCCAAAATCTGAACATTCATGGCATGAAAAGACCATAAATAAGTAAAACTTGAATACCGTCATATCCTAGAAAGTGCTGGCAAGACAAAGCAGGTGTTAATGGGGGTGGGAGCAGGAACTTCATTAGGAAGGCCTCCCTGAGGCAAAATCTGAGCTGAAGCCTAAGGTCAGGAGAAGGCAGTTGGCAGAGCCATGTAGAATGGCTCCAAGATGGGATGATCTTGGTGTGTTTGAGGAGCAGGAGGAGTGGCTGGATTTCAGTGACAAACAGATAGTAATATAATAAGCGGGGTCGAGGATAGGCAAGAAACCAAGTCACGTAAGGCAGTATGGAGCAAGGTGAGGCATTCGGAAAGTGTGAAAGAAGGGCAACGTACAGGTCTTTAAACAATGATCAATACGACTTCTAGGGATCTTTTGGTACTCTATGTACGGGACTAGTGGATGCAGAAGGGTGCAGGAAGACAGTGAATCCAACTATATTTGAGTATCACCTGTAAGCTGTTAATTATGTATTATAAAAACAGATGGCAGAATGGCATGTCTATATACCTAATGCATTAAACTTCATTTATTCAAATTAGGCAGAAAAGAGGGACTATCTGATTTAGTAAAAATTATAAAGGGTAGTTTTTAAAAGACAGTTTTCTTATTTTTATAGCTGCTTCTAACTCCAAGGAGGCTAAGTGCTTAAGACCTCCTTTTATGTATACCAGTATTATGCACAATGCTAACACTACCATTAATTTAAGCACTTTACATATGGCATTGCACTTCAGTGTATCATTTCAACTTTGCGAAATAAATTATTACTATTGCATAAATGCAGAAACTGAGGCACAGAGTGATTAAGCTGCCAAAGGTCACAAACAATAAGCAGTAAACCTGGCATAAAACTCAAGTCTCACTCTTAACTACCTTCAAACGTTTACTTCCTTCCTGATCTTAATGGAATATTCTTACAATAGCCTATTCTTCTACAAAAGGAGTTGGCAAAAGTTCTCTGTCAAGGACCACACAGTAAATATTTAGGTTTCATTTAGGGCCTTATGTGGTCTGCTGCAGCCACTTAACTCTGCCATTGTAGCACAAAAGCAGCCACAAACAACACACAAACAAATAAGCCTGGCTATGTCCCAATAAAACATTCACAAAACAGGCAGTGGTCCCTGTTACAGGACAAATTCATTCCAGTTCATCTCAATTCTAAATCACCTCGGTTCAATCTGGTAAGGTTTCAGAATATTACGACCAAAAAAAGCACACTCACTTTTTTTGAACTGCCTTCCACAGAGATGGGTTTCAAGAGATTGTTCACAATCATGGAGTAACTCTTCCCATTTAGATTCTTTACCAAAAGATCAAATGACCTGCAACACAATGGTGAATACATCATCTTTCTAGTTCTATGAAAGGTATTCTTACTCCGTAAGAGTGGAAAAAAAGCTGCTGGCTTTATTTCAGGGTGTGCATTTGGCCAGTTAATGCTCACCTCTTGAAAGTAGTTGTAAAGGATAATTAATTCTAAATTTAAGAAGAATTTTAAAAAGTGCTAAGAAAAAGAGTCTCAAGATAAGGCAATGTTGACTGTTAATGATCACCGTCTTTCCCAACATAATGAGAACTCACCTCTCTGTGAAATGCACCTGCACATTCTCAGTGGGAACTTGATGCACTCCACTTAAGGTAATGTAGATTTTCACAAACTTATCTGACTGATCCCATCCTGGCAACGACAACAAAAGATGGGACATAAGTAAGTCTCTGAAACTATCTCTAGAACGGCAAACGCACGTGGCTCGTAACTCAGGAAAGTAAAATTATGGAAATCCAGTCATATAAACATTTGAAACCCAAGAAATTTTCTAGGTTGAGAAATGGAGCCTCAAAGCAGTTAAGTACTCTACCCAAACTTAGGCATCTAACAAGTGATAGAATTCAGATTCAAATCCAGGTTTCTGAATACAAAGCCTATGCTCTTTTTATCCCTCAGAATAAAAATATGATCACTAAATACATTCTTTAAGATTAGTTGATTTACTGCTTTTATGGAAACAGTTTGGTCCTACATCTAAATATCGGTAGCTCTCCACGAAGCTGGATGGCTAAGTATCAATACTGTCTAATTCCATAACCATTTCTACTTCTCTAAGTAGTATAACAAACGGAATCCAAGCGCTCTTAATTCCTTTCCAGGGCAAAGCAGAATGTAAATGACTCCAATTCTTCATCCAGATCTGACAAACCTACTGGTATCTATTAAATGCCATTTCAGTATGTATTATCAAACTACCAGCAAAACCGAGAAGAACTGTCAACATACAAGACATATACACTTCACAAAATACCATCATATTTGTAGAAAATAAAAAACATCACAAAAAGCATCTTCTGTTTATCAAGAATATATACATACATATCCCTGACTCTTCCTCACCTAGTCCTACGGAACAGAAACATGCCCCATCCTCCATGACGTGTTTTCACACTGCATGCCTGTATCAAAACATCTCATGTACCCCATAAATACATACACCTACTATATACCCACGAAAATTAAAAAGAAACATAGTGTTGATCAAAAAAATGCCCTAGAGGGTTCCAGAGAACTTCATCTATTAATAGTTTCTTCCCAGTCAGTACATCCTCCGGATTGACAAGTTTCTCCCTCAACACAAATCTATGTTCCTGGTTAAAATGCCATAATCCTAAACACCTTCAGACCAGTTTCCCATACTCAACTGAGTACACGGTGCAATTTCATATAGTACTATATAGTACATCTCTTAAGCACGACATACACATGCTTTTCACTATAACAATACTCAAAATAGATCATGCCTTCCAAGTCTCTATTCATGTCCTCTGCTCATGCTGTTCCCTTCTTTTGACTTGTTGAACACACAACTCACCCTTCACACTCAAATCTAATTCTCCCTGTTCCTCACCTCCAGAATTATTTCCTCAGCTATGTTACCTATTATGTGCTAGATATTATTAGCACAAAGAAAAACCAGACTGTCCTCGCTCCAGTGAGAGCTCATCACTCTCATTCAAGTTGCACTGCCGCTAAAACAAAAAAAACTATATACAGTTTTTGCTCATACTGTTTTCCTAATACATTGTTATGTTAGGAGTTATACGTCTATGTCCCAACCACACCATGAGAAGGGATTGGGTCTTTGTCACTGCTGTGTATCCGTAAGTCTAAGCACAATAGTGATATACATTAGGTGCTCAAAAATATTTCCTGAATTTAACTGGATTCCTCTCCTCAGTTAATTGTAGTGGTTGGCAGAGTGAAACATAAAACATGATTAAAAACCACCACCACCACCAAAGCGGTACCTCATATATACTGAATAATTTCAGAATAAATTCCTTCCTTGTTGCTACTCCTCATCTTTGTAGTAAATCACCTTACTCTTGTTAACAGCTTCTAGAATGTATCCTTTCCTATTTATAGCTAAAGAAAGTTTTATTAAATAAAAACTGATGGGTCTTCCTCCAAGCCACCAAAAACACAGACTCAAAACTCATTTAAAGATGAATTTGTTAGATCACTATGAGGAATAGGTTGCTCAGAGGCAAAACTGGCTATAGGGAAGCAAGTCATACCATAATTACTGATTTTCACTGTATAGCCCGTTGTAATGGGAGCAACCACAGCAGCTGGTTTTTCATTATCAAGAAGTTCTGCTTTCTTCTGTGATTTCTGTTGCATCTTGTTCTTGATTTCTGTCTCAATCTTGGACTTTTCAGCTGTAAGGGCATCACGTACTCTTTTCCTAGTAGCCTTTTCCAGCAATACCTTTACCTCTTCTAGATCTTTCTGTAGCTGTGTTAAGACAAAAAATAAGTTAGCTATGATCAATAAGGAAAGGGCTTGATATTGTGCTTATCACTCTTTTCAACTTACTGAAATAAGCACTAAGAATTAAGAGGTTCATCTAAATTTTCTAGGATTGAGTTGCAACTTCAGTTCTTCCCTCTGGCTTATTAACTCAAGCTTCCTTTTTTTTTCCCAAAAGGAAAACTTTGAACAATCTTGAACAAACAATAAATAGGTAATCAAACCCAAATCTTCCAGTATATATTTGCTTTAAAATATTTACAAGAAACATCTGCGACTTAAAAAGTAAAACAAAGACATTTTTTTTTTGACAAGGGATTCATAGATTTCCTTTAACATCTAATCCGAGTGTCATTAGATGTTAGACACTTTTAAAATATTTGAGAGATGAGAGAACACGCAGTGACCATGGCAAAATGCTATATAGCAAACTTTACTGAGGTAATGAATGCTCCATTTTCTGTCACTGATTGGTCTTCATTGATCTTCCCACCTCAAATACCTCAAATAAAAAAAGTCTGAATTTTTAAGACAAAATATTTTTTAAAAAAAACAAAAAAAACCAAATTTCTGCTTTTGAGGAAAAGTCTTGCTCTGAAGCTGGGTCAGTCTTACAGTCAGAAGTGTAGGAGTTGGTTGCATAGAAGGTGACAAAAGACCCAAAATGCAACATACTCTTGGAAATTATCTTTTGAAAAAGCCACCACATTCTCATTTTCTTCTCATGCCAATCCATCATCTATTAAAGTCTACTTCTTTTTACTTTCTAGAGATAGAGGCAACATTTTATGAAATTCAAGAAGACAATGTTAGAAAATTATTGAGCCTAAGTTTTTTTCCCCCAATTACCCTCTGACATACTGCAAATACACAAGATCTTTCCAAACAGCTGTTTCACTTCTTACAGTAACTTTACACTCTAGCTTGATACTAGCAACTTGACCAAAAAAATCTGTGTCACAGCTTGATTATATCAAAAGCTCAATTTAAAAGTCTTTTAGTGCTTTATAACTCAGAATATCAGACGCACAACAGAGTCTGAAAGCCTTTGTTTCTTAATAGTCTTATAAAATGCAGTAACATTCTTTTCTTTTACTACACGTCTTTTATTATCTCATTTAACTCAAATGCCCTAGTTTTGCCTATCTATAACAGATGACATGGTATAAAAAGTTCAACTCTGGCCCGGTGCAGTGGCTCACACCTGTAGTCCCGGCACTTTGCCAAACGGGTGGATCACTTGAGGTCAGGGGTTCGAGACCAACCTGACCAACATGGCGAAAGCCTGTCTCTACTTAAAATTCAAAAATTAGGCAGCCATGGTGGCATGTGCCTGTAATCCCAGCTACTCAGGAAGCTGAGGTAGGAGAACTGCTTGAACCCGGGAGGCAGAGGTTGCAGTGACCCAAGATCCTGCCATTGCACTCCAGCCTGGGCAACAAGAGCAAAACTCAGTACCAAAAAACAAAAAAGTTCAACTCTGCCCAACCCTCTTGTCCACACTCTCCCCTTCCAAGAACAGCTCATATTACTATGACAAAAACTCTTGCAAACTCGTGTTTTGAGCGTAGAACCAAGATATTTCAGTTCAAAATAATACTTTTATTTTAATGGTTTCAAAAAAAAAGCTGATTCTACAATTCCTAATTCATAAAATATTTAAATATAAAGTGAAATATATTATTATTAGCACATCTAAGCACGAGGTTTTGCTTTTTGACTGAAATAGGAATGCTTTAGCAGAATAAGAAAAGTAATTCAAATTAGGCAAGGGATTCCCCCAATGGCTAAATTCCCAAGCCCTCTTTATTGCCAGTTTTGGCTCTAAATTACTCTTTTCATTATAAAATATCCACTGAAAAAACTTAAAACTGAGACATTTCCTCAGTTCTGCTGTTGGCAGACTTGAAACCAGCAAAGATCTGCTTTTTCTGCACAAATACTTTAAGATGTCCCAGATAGTTTCTTATCTAATTTATCATGTAATTTTCCCCGCCTTCTTGGCATGTATTTGTTTTACGTATATAAAAATTTTACTTCCCTTTTATCCCTACCCATAACGCATTCAAGCTCTATCTTCCTATTTCCTAATTTTTCACTAGGAGGCATTAACACCAATGTGCCTCAAAAATGGGCAAAGGAATTCAACACACGTTTCTCCAAAGATACAGAAATGGACACCAAGAACATTAAAGATGCTCAACATCATCATTGGGTAAACGCATATCAAATTCCCAAGATACCACTTCACACCCAGCAGGATGGTGTTATAAACCAAAAAAGAAAAACAGAACTCAAATGTTGATAAGGATGTGGAGAAACTGGAAGCTTCAAACACTTCTTGTGGGAATATGATGCAACCACTCTGGAAATAGTCTAACAGTGTCTCAAAAAGTTACCATATGAACCAGTAATTCCACTCCTAAGTGATATACCCCCGAGAACTGAAAACACATCCACACAAAAAACTTGTACACAGCACTCGCAGCAGCATTATTTTTATGTTAGTCAGGAAGTGGAAATAAGCCAGGGCGCCATGGCTCACACCTGTAATTCCAGCACTTTCAGAGGCCGAGGCGGGTGGGAAGATCACTTGAGATCAGGAGTTCGAGACCAGCCTGGCCAGTGTGGTGAAACCCCGTCGCTACTAAAAATACAAAAATTAGCCGGGCATGGTGGCGCGCGCCTGTAATCCCAGCTACTCAGGAGGCTGAGGCAGGAGAATCCTTTGAACCTGGGAGACGAAGATTGCAGTGAGCCGAGACTGCGCCACTGCACTTCAGCCTGGGCGACAGAGCGAGACTCCATCTCAAAAAAAGAAGTGGAAATAAATGTCCATAAACGGATGAAAGGATAAACACAATGTGCCATACGCATATAATAGAATATTATTTAGCCATAAAGAGCATGTGTACTAATACACACTACACCATGGGTGAACCTGAAAATGTTAGTGCTAAGTTGAAGGAGCCAAAAAAACAAAAGGCCACATACAGCGTGACTCCATTTATATGAAATGCCTAGAACAGGCAAATTCACATAAAGTATAAGATGAGTAGTTGTCAGGGGCTGAGGGGGGAATGGGAAGCAATTGTTTAAAAGACACTAAATGGTTTCTTTTTGGAGTGATGAAAATGTTCTGAAACTAGACAGTGGTGATGGCTGCATTACACTGAATATACTTAAAACAAAATACCTGAATTATACACTTTAAAATGGTTAAAAACTTGAATTTTATCTCAAACAAAACAAAAATGAAGTGCCCTTAATTCTCTACTCTCAAGAGGACTAATACTGAGCTATCCACCTGCATGACTGTGAAGTTCTCTCCTAGGGGCACATGTACCCAAGACCTACCTTAAAAGACTTGTCACAAGATACCTAGATTAAGACTAGAACACACAAATCTCATAGTTTTTCCTCATTTAAAGAAAAGATTTTGAGTTTAAAAAAAAAAAAAAAGCTTGGGATTTCCCAGTACTTGTTTTCATAAAGCAAATCTAGTTAATGCACACCCAACACTTAACTGCGAGTAACTGTCCCGTCTTCACCTCCCACTTAGGCCAGGAAATGAGCAATACAAGTACTATCATTCCCATTTTCTAACTGAGCAAACTAAGTCTCCATAAAATTTAATTCTCCAACGTTCAGAGTTTACGGAGCTTTAACACAGGCCATTGGGTTTCTTACTATTAATTACAACTAACTTTCCAAGTTATTTATTTTAAAAATCACATACAGCAGATTGCTATTTGCCAATCACTGGTTGAAACACCTAGAAATCATACTTTTCAACAACCCTATGAAATGGATGCTACTGCGACACTGAAAACCTAAACAACTTGCCCAGAGTAACACAGCTCCTCGTGTGTAGAGAAAACATGACTAAGAGAATTCAAGTGCTAGCACCGAAAACTTCTCACCCTCCAACCGCCCTCTACCATACACGACACTCATGTTTGCACCCAGCTTTGCTTAAACGAAGCTTCCTGTCCTCTGGCTGGGAAACCAGCGCAGAAAGGGCCTGAGGAACACGCGCAGGGGCCGCTCGCTCAGACCCACTCCCCGCATCGCCTGCACGGAGAATCGCCGCACACTCCCGCTCCGGCCCGGTAGGCGGGTGGGGTGCGAGGCCGAGGTGAAGAGCGGGGAGCCGTCTGCGCAGGAAGGGGCGAGTGAGGCGTCCCCCAGGGAAGGCGGCGCGCCGACAGCCGCGGCACCGGGTCGCCGCAGGGCGGCTCAGCCCACGGAAACGGCGGTGGGGCGGGAGGCTGGCGCTGCAGCTCCAGCCGGGGAGCATGAGGAAGACGTGGCCGAACCATTTACCTCTTCTGAAGCCATGGGAGGCTGGATCAGGCCGAAGGCCCGAGCTGCAGCCGCGCAGAGGAGGGAACAGGAAACGCCGCGCCGAGCCCTCAAACCGAGCGCAGACGCCCACTCGCACGAGTCGCGGCGCCGCAGCCCGCGCGCACACCGACCCTGCGCGAGATCGCGGCCCGCCTCCCGCACGCGACGGATCTGGAACCTTCGCGAGGCCGCCGCCGCCACCGCCCACCGCGAGCACGCTCCACCCGCCAAACCTGGCCCCACCCCTCCCCTCCTCGCAGAGTCTGGCCCCGCCCCTCCCCGCCCCGCCGAGTCTGGCTCCGCCCGCCTGGCGAATCTCCTAGCAACGCTCAAGTCTCGCGAACGAACCGGCAGTCCGAGAAGAGTAATGTCTTCCTCTCCGCCCCGACAACTTTATGTATTGTAATTTGACCGCGCTAGGCCAGGCTGCGCAGTCGCAGCTCGGAACCGCTGCCTTAACCCACCCCGGAAATCACGTACCAATTTTCGGAGTCTAAGTCGGAAGTTGAGTAGAGAGTCACCTGCTTCCGTCCGCTCTAGGACACCAAACACATCAGGCAGCCATGTTGTGTAAGGCTAGTCTTTCAGCCTCCGCGAGAAGGCAGAAAATGGGGAGAAGGAGCAGCCTGATTATGTTCAAACGAGAAAGAATGGATATGTTAAGCGTGGAGGACTCCTAATGGTAGCGGTTTGATTTTCAGTGATTCTGCCGCAGTGGAGACGTAACCGCGGTCTATCCGCTCCCACCTGGTGGCGTCATCACTGGCCGCGGTAGGAGGTGGAGCTGCGTTGGCCACGTGACCCGGCCCCGTGGCGGAAGCCCAGGTCAAGGCCCTAACAAAAGGGCCGGTGTTTGGCCGCAGTTTCAGACGCTCCCTTCTGTCGTGGACTGTTGAAGCATAATTTCCTGGTGCTTTCGCCCCTTTCACCGACCATTCCAAGAGTCCGTAGCTCTCGCCTGGGTTTGGATTCGGTATAAGTGAGCCTGTTTACCATCAAAGAAAATGGTAAAATGTCTTCTGGGGACAATGTTCTCTTCTGGTTCTAACGCTGCCCCTCGGCGAGACCCCAGAGAAGCCTAGTTTTCAGGTTATTCTAGTCCTTGGCAGGCTCAAGATGTCAACAACACGGTTGGAAACAAGCCCTGAGAGATCACATAGCCCGCGCTCGGCTTTATTGATCGTCCAAGGCGGCGACCCCTGAGAGGTCACTTAGCGAGTGCTCAGCTTTATAGATCGCCCAAGGCTAGAATCAGCAACTCGGAGAGGAAAAAAAAGCTCTTAGCAAAATGGAGGCTGACCATTATCTGTAATAAAGAATCGGAAGTCCAGTAAAAAAATAAATTACCCAAGCGCAACATGCGTGAATTTCACACAAAAAATGACATTAAGGGAAAGAAGCCAGACACAGAAGAGTTCATATTGTGTGGTTCCATTTAAATGAAGTCTAAAAACTAGCTCATGGTGTTAATGAGCATAGTGGGAAGGACAATGACATGGAAGAGCCACCAGGGGGCTTTTGAGGTTCCGGTGATGTTACTTGATTTAGACACTGATTATAGATAGGTGGGTTCACTTTAGAAATTAAGTTGTAAACGTATTTTTATGTAAGTAGTTTCTTCTATAGATTATACTTAAGGCCCGGCGGGGGTGGGGGGAAATTTGCCAAGGTAATAGAAATATTACACCCATACATACAATTGTCAAAGTTCGTGGGATGAACTCCTTAAGAGCTGTGTATTTTATCGAATTTTTTTAAGTGGCCAACCAATAGCCTGGAATTATTAAGTACATAATTAAATAAAAACAAATATCACACTGTACCGAGTGAAAGCTTGACCCAATGCAGTGAACAGTCACCTCATTCTCTTAATTGCTCAGGCTAAGGAGTCACAGGTGAGTCTTCTATCTCAGGCCTTACATCTTACCATATAGCAAGCCTTACTGGCTTAATCTTCAAAATATGTAGCGAATTAAACGACTTCTCACAACCTCTGCTTCTACCACCTGACGAGGTTTGGGCATGCATGCTACCCACAAATATGGCACCTAGACGTATTGAATACTTTAAACTGAAGGAATTTGAGAAAGAACATATGCAGGAATGTCTCTAACTTTCTTGCACCCTTCTGCCCTGAAGCAGGACGTAATACCCTCATGTGAGAGTTGCCCTGTCTATACCTAGAATAAAAGTAATATCTTTATCTCTGAAAACACAGGAACGTAGAGATGAACCTGAACATCAGGCCTTGCTAAGTTTCCCCCAGTTTATTACCCTTAGATCACAGTCTTTTAGCCCCATCACATTTTCCCACAATTCTTCATTCTTCTTCAAACCGACTCTAAAGAACACTAAGGTTAACTATTTATTTGGGTCTTCATTTCTTTATGAAGTTTCCATGTTATGTAAAACTAAGAATATTTATGCTTTTCTCTTGTTAATTTGTCTTTTGTTACAGCATCCCAAGCCAATGAGCCTAAAATGGGTAGAAGGAAAAGATACTTCTTACCCTACACACCCAGGTCCAAGCCATCATTATTTTGTCTGAAATTTTAGCTTCCTAACTGGTTTCTCTGCTTCCCCATTGTGCCTTTAGAGTTAGTTTTCCACAGAGCAGCTTGCAATATATTTTCAGATCATTATATCCCTTTGCTTAAAAACCTCTAACAGCTTCCTATTAGGCTTAGAATAAAGTACAAACTCCTTACTGTGAACTTGAGTGTTTTATGTATCTTATCTCACCTTTATGAGCTTCACGTCAGAACCCATCTCTCACCACTCTTCCTTCCCCCCTCCCTGATTTAAACAGTCTGGCATTTTTCTTATTCGTTGAACCCACTGGGTTTGCTCTTGCCTCCAAGTCTGTACCCAGCTTTCTCTCCACTTGTAATCCTTTTCCTCCAGTTCATCACACAGATCATTTCTTCACTCTATTTAGGTCTTTCAGAAGTAACACTAAGGGAGGCTTTTCCAGACAATATTATGCAAATATAAATGGACATGTGATAAATACTTTATTCAACTCATTGGTTGAGAGTGTATTTGAGTAGCCAGGTATTTATAGGCAATTTAACAATGTAATGTTAGTATAAGGTGGGAAGGTTAGATACAAACTTGTTAATGTGTCACAGGGTAATAAACTATAACTTTTGGTGTTATCTATTCCACTGGGAAGGAAGTAGGGATTTGCATTCTTATTGGACAGAAATCTAGAAGTTACTGTATAGATTCAGTATAGGACTTTTAAATCAATAGTAACCAATGAAATGAACAAAGTACAATCCCCTAGTCCTTGGTTTGACACTGAAAGGACATGCCACTCACCTTTTTGCCTTGTTTCCAAAGTTTGGAATAATTTTCTTTTCAAAATGAAATTATTTCTCATTCAGTTGTCCTATTGCAGGCAGCCTTTCTGCTTCCCCCAGTTATTGTACCTGTCAAGCTTACTCCTGATTTCCTAACTGCCAAATTCAATGGATATTTTGAATTTTTAATTTTTTTTGCTATGACTCATACTCTTTTCTTGGGGCTTGTCAGCAGATAAAGAAATGACCTTCTGGGGACTGTGCAAAATATGGAATGCTTAATTAACTTGTGTGTCATTCTTGTGCAGGGGACATGCCAATCTTCTCTGTAGATTACAGTTTTAGTGTATATGCTGTTGAAGTGAGCACTTCTGATTAATTTTGTTTTACTTTTTATGTAAAATTTCACATTGTTTAAAATACCAGAGGGGGCCAGACATGGTGGCTGATGTCCGTAATCCCAGCACTTTGGGAGGCTGAGGCAAGTGGATTGCTTGAGCTCAGGAGTTTGAGACCAGCCTGGCCACATGGCAAAACCTTGTCTCTGTAAAAAAATAGAAATATTAGCCAGGCTTGGTGGTGCTTGCCTGTAGTCCCAGCTACTTGGGAGGCTGAAGTGGGAGGCACTTGAGCCTGGGAGGTGGAGATTGCAGTGAACTGAGATCATGCCACTGCATTCCAGCCTGGGTGACAGAGCAAGACCATCTCAGAAAACAAACAGAAAACACCACATGGCCAAATGAAAGATGTCTGTGGTCTGAATTTGGACCAAAATCTGTAATCTTACAGTCTTTTATTATTTTTTAATACGTGTCGAATTCCAAGAGGAGCTGACCAATCTCTTTGTATTTTTCACTTGGGTTCCGTGGATTCCCAGAACAAAATGCAAGTGCAAATGAGATATGATTGGGATTCTCTGCACACAATCTCCACTTTCATAAGTGCCTCTGAAGTTTAGTTTGAATTGTATATCTCCTACCTTGCTGTACCTTAAAGGACTAACAGCAGCTACCTGACCCAGGATTAGCCAATCATATTTTTTTCCAGAACTGGTGATTGGAACAATTGAGATGGCAGTCTTCTGCTGGTAGTTTGAAGAGAGGATATGTAAACTTGGTAGCTGTGTACTTAGAAGCAGAGAAAGCCTGTTTTCAGAGAGAAGAATGAAGCAGTTAAGTGTCATCTGGAAGGACAAGCAGAAGCACAATTATGGGAACAATTGCTTTCAGGGTCCTGATAGCATTCCAGCCCCTTGTCCTAGTGCCAGTTCAGGCCCAAGTGTTTGGCCTTTGGGACCTATGATACAGAGATCCTATTTCCTTTTGGTTAATTGCCTCTTAAAATTACTGTTATTAAGCTAGCTTGCAAGGGTTTCTGTTACTTGGAATCAAGGAACCTCAGTAGAGAGGAAAATAAGGCACTTTGTGGTGGTGCTGCACAGGATATCATTTTTGCAGGGTATATATTGTTTTCTAAGTTGACTGGAGTCTAGTGTCAGGTGTAAGAAGTGTTACATAAACATTGGGTTCAAATGAGTCAGAATAAAGTCAACTAAAAAAATAAAAAAGACATACATGGACTTCAGAACAAATGTTTATTACTGCTTAATGGGGCCAAAGGGGCAACACAAAGCATTGAAAACATCACTGGCTCACAAAAACAGTCACCTTGTTACCTTCTCAGTTGCATTTGTTTATTTCACAAGGCTTCATTCACACATAAAAACAAAATACTAATCCAATTCAAGTTCATAACAATTATAAAAGTAAACATTTGTTGGGACAATGTACAATAAATTGCACTTTTTAGACAAGCATTACATTTACATTTATAGAGTGTACTATACATAATACATGGAATTATGGAAACATCTAATTGGTCATCGTTTATAGAGGAAGAGGCTGATCACTAACTTTTTTGTAGTTAATTAGTAGTGTTCAGACTAATCAACTCCTTTATTCTAGAACCTGTTTTCATTAGAGATGCCATGGACAAAATAATAGAATTCATAAAAATAGATAATTCAGAATCTCTACTACCTCCTCTGCAATGGAAAGGTAGGAGTTGGAAAGAAATAAGTGGGGCTGACTGAGAAACTGTGTCCCTCATTTGAACTAAGGATCCATGCATTATGCAAAATACCAAAAATAGAGAAACTGATACAAAAGGCTTTTAGGACATCTTGGATCTGGGACCATCTCCAGCCTTATTCTTGTGCTTTCATGACACCAGAGTCTCTCGATGCATTTATATTCTCACAATTCAGTCCATATATTTTATCCCATATATAATATATAGTTATTAAAAGTTATACAGTTTAATGGAAAAGATTTTACATGTTAACTAATTGCCAGTGAAAAAGGAAAATAACTTAAAATATTCACTTTCTACTCAATGATTCTTTTTTCTTAAACTTTTCAGAATACCGCTAATGACAAACCAGAGATGGAGGTAGGAAGAATGGGATATATTAATGAAATGTTTTTATAGCAGGCAGCAAATTCAGGTGGAGATAAGCTTGACATATTGTAGTCTTCTAGATGCAAACTGAGAAAGGAATGCCAGAGAGCTGACTGCAGTCACTAAAATCTGTATGTCCACTTTTCTCATTACAACTCAAGATCAGCATCTCTATTGAGGAGCAACCAAGGTTGAAGTCCTCATTTTGGTCACTTTTGAAAGATAAAGAATTTCCTAAGGTAAAGGGCTTTGCCTGTGTTAAATGGAAGCCACTATGAGAGAGGAAGTATGTGTTGGGACAGTTCAGTTCAGTGTGACTATCAGCATGGTAATGAGAAAGAGTTTCATATCTGGTGGTAGGAAACAGGCTGCAGAGCTGCAGTCTGCCCTTCTGGCTTTCATCATTATTTCTTGAAATCTCAATGTGTATTTGGTTGTGTGGTACCCAGGGAAACAAAAGAAGCAGAGATACTCTATATAAAATTCTTCCAATTAAACACACATACAAACTAATAGTGTTCAAATCATACAACAGAATTTCTTCACTCTCTCACTTGTAATTGGAGCAAAGGAGTCAGTATTTTGGAGTGTTTTTAAGGGCAAGTTATATAATATAATCATCTTGCTAATCAAGTAAAAGTGTTCTTTCCCAGAAGATAAAACAAAACCAAGACATTTAAATTTTAAAAAGTTTTTTTTTCCCCCTTCAAGGGGCCCCCTACTAATCAGGCAGCTACCTAAGTGTTTGATGCAAAGGTTGGTGGAAGAGTTAGTAGACTGATTTCAGCGAAAGTAAAAGAAGGCTTAAACCCCTACATCAGTTACACATGTGATTCTCCTTCTGGGTGACTGGCTGACTCCTTTAAGGATCTAACTCTATCTCCTCTGCCCAAATCTGTGTTGTTTTCGCACTTCAGCTGGGAAATACAGCAACTAACTATTAACTGGAAAATATTTTAAGAAAATGGAGCAGGCATTAGAGAAAAATAAATATTAATACACCCTAGAAATAAATGAAACAAGATACATAGTATTAAATATCCCCACATCCATACAAAGGTCGCTTTTCTACTTTACTCAGGACATTTCAGAAAGCCAATGAAGAAGAAAGTACTAATTTAACAGCTGGGAGAGGGGCAGGAGAAGACACCGGTTGAATGGCATTCCTATTAGTGTTCCTGATAGGCACTCATAAATAAACAGAACATTAAGTAACTGAGAATTTCTTTGCATTAAATTATATGTAACTAAATATAACCAAAGTTTGACATGGTTCAGGATGTGGGAAGCTAGCAAACATATGCACTGCAAAATCCAGCTTGGTTTCTTTCAGATTTAAAGAATGTGTTAAGATTCTCAAGATATAAAAGCTGATGAACTGAATTATGAAGTTGAATTTCATTCATTCATTTTTTTCTACAGAATTTAATGAAAATAGAAATGATCAATTCTTAGATATTACAAATACTAGATTTTCAGAGGAATGTTTTATACAGAGCACATCCTAGGAAAGGATGAAAAACACTAGAATATTTTGAAACTTTCCTGGATATTTGGCTGGTTCATCTCTTCTAAATGAAATTCAATAGAAGAGATGCAATTCTCAAATATATCTCAAAATAAGTGAAATTAAAACTAGTAGTTACTTCATGCTGGGATGCATGAGTTTTCAAACAATAGACAGTGAAGGACATATTGTTTGGAATATTGCTATTATAACATATTATATGAACAATCATATCACATACCAAATTCTGAATTTTCTTTGTTTCTAGTCTTTACTATTGCTGCTGACTCAATGGCATTGCAGTGAGGGATAGTTTAGGCTTATGGTACCAACAGGCATATCCAAGTATGATATGGGGCTGGAGAATAAAAAAAAACAACTATGTATTGCCCTTACAATCTTTTGAAAGCGCTAAAAGAAAACTCAAAAGATGGACTTATCAAACTTGAGAGGTATGTACCTGGTGATTTTTCATTTTTGAGACAGAATTTTGCTCTTGTTGCCCAGCCTGGAGTGCAATGGCGTAATCTTGGCCCACTACAACCTCTGCCTCCTGGATTCAAGCAATTCTCCTGCCTCCACCTCCCGAATAAGCTGGGATTACAGGTGCCCGCCACCACACCCGGCTAGTTTTTGTATTTTTAGTAGATACAGGGTTTCACCATGTTGGCCAGGCTGGCCTCTAACTCCTGACCTTAGGTGATCCACTCACCTTGGCCTCCCAAAGTGCTGAGATTACAGACGTGAGCCACCATGCTTGGCCGGGGGAGAATTTTTCTCTTCAAAAGGAAAGGGACTATGAAGTTGAACAAGGTCTCCAGATAAGGGATTAACCTAGAGCCATTATGTTTCTCCCTCACCTACTATTATTTAAAGAAAATTATGCACTTTAGGCATTCTGTGGAATGTACTTATTTTTGTAAGTTGAAACAAGCTCTGTACAGAACTATGAAATTCACAACACAAAAGAGCATCTTTAATTTAGCTGGCCATTTGATAAGGCAACTGCACAGGGCTTCTTCAAATCAAAGCGTAAAGTACCAGTAAAGCTAACAGCCTACACTAAATGATTTACAAAAACAAGTGCCAAGATAACATTTTCTAGCTACTATATTTTACAAAAAAAAAAAAAATTTGCTTCTCTAGACCACCATGTAGAGAATATTAAAGTCAACACAGACACCTGGAATGCTGGGTTATGTTCCTTTTTGGTAAGAAAATAAATTTTGTAATGAAAGATGTCAGAACAACAAAAGATTTATGTAAGAAAAGTATTATCTGATGAGTATAACATAATAATCACATCAGTTTTATGGGCTGTAGATAATATAAACACAGAAAAAGGGGATTTCACTTTTTAGAACATAAAAAGATCATTTTAGAGGAAAAGATCCACCATGAGCAACTTGGTGTATCCTCCTGGGGTGGAGATGGCTCTTATTTGATTTTTCTAAGGGTGTGTTACTTTTAATTGCAACATATGGCACAGATGAAAATCATTCTGGCACTACAGAGTTTAAGATTCTTTGCAAATAATATGTTCAACAACGAGGCCAATGATGTATATCAACAAATGTTATTGTACATATCTAATAGTAGTTTGGTTAGTGTGAAAGGAACAGAGGCCTCCAAAATAGTTTATAAAATAAAAATAGTTTTGCTCTTATCAAATAATTTCCTGCAAGGACTATTTTTATAGGCATGTTAAATATAATTGAAAAAATATTTCCACTAATTTTTAAACAATAGCTTTACCTTTCCATGAGATAAGTATTTCTGTAAAGGTTTTATATTCAATCAAAAATGTTACAAATGCATTTGTATCTCTTTATGGGTACGAAGGACACATTTTCAGGGAACTACAGAAATCGGAAAAAGTTGCCCAACATTAAGCTGAGATGATGTGAGCCTGACCTCTATTTCCCATTTCAATACTATGTCCTTTAACAAAGTTACAGTATTGTTAGTGTTTCTTTAGCAAGTATATATCAACGTTAAATGAAATACTCTGTCCCTGGTTCTGTATTCCACTCTATTCAGCACAATGGCTGAACCTGGGACTTTTTAGGCGTCTCTGGTAAAGGCTCCCTAGTCTATAAGGCGCAATATCCACCTTTTACTTTATAAGTGCCAGAAGTCACATCTGTGTCCATACTTAGGCATACTTAGGAACTCGTAAGTCCTATGTGGAGTTCTTAAAAGGATCTGTTAGAATACCACAGCCCAAATGATCCTAACTTACACTTATTAAAATCTCAGTTCCTTTTACCTAATGTATAATCTGAATAGCCCATCTATTCCTGGCACTTCATTTCCAGATAATGAAAGTAAACCAATGATCGCTGATTGGTTCTTTCCTTTGGACAGGATTATCACTCCCCTGGGAATCAGGCTCAGGAGGAAACCTGAGAGCGGTCCTGCCTGGCCCCACAGTGTGCTTTATCTGAATAAATCCTGAAAAGCTAAGAGGTTTAGGTTTCAATGTGTTTTTTCCTGTGACAAAGATCTTCCTATCAATCACTTCATTTCAACCTTGGAATAACAGATGTCTCCATTTTTACGTAAGATAAAAATAATTATGAATAATTAGTTCTAAATAAAAGAGCATTTAGTTCTGAATTACTTATTTCCAACTAAACATCAGGCAAACAAAATAATGTGTTAATACTATGATGGATCTGAACATGGCCTTCCATGAAGAAGCTGGAAAATAGGTATTCAACAAAGAACAGGTCAGTTTAAATAACATCCCTTTGAAAAGTGTCATACAAGAAAGAGAGCTACTGAAAGATTCTGGCTTGTTTTCTGGCCTCCTTGACTTTCCTTCAAAGGGACACCAGGAAGAATCCTCCCAGATTTCCACTGCTTTGAACATTGTGCTCTTGTGCTTGGGTAAGGCTGGAACTATGTGCTTTCCTTGGGTGGCTGGGTGACCGGCGCTGGCTGCAATGGCTGGGTGCCCGTAGCCGTTTTGATAGAGTTCAGGGTTTTGCTAAACCAAGAGTTTTTTGCAGCTTGGATTTCATTCATAAGGGCTCCTCTCTGATGTTCAAGTTCCTAATTAAAGCAAGAAAATAATCTGAGTTAAATAAATGTTTTCTTTTTGCCAATAAACAAATACATTCATTAATTAATTTTTAAAAATGTGCAGCTTTTTGGAGTCTCAAGGTATGTGCTGCCAATTTTCCTCCCACAAAACCCAGGAGAGATTGAATTGGTTAGTACAAGGATAAAGTTAAGAGCTAAAAGATTTATCAAACAACTGGAATCTGTACTTTCTCTCAACAGAGAAAGAAAACCTCATTTTATTCTTTTTTTCCCTGCAAGTTAGGTCCAAATTTAGGTTTAGGTTGCAACCCAAGATAACAGGTTTAAAAACCACAAATAGGCCGGGCGCGGTGGCTCAAGCCTGTAATCCCAGCACTTTGGGAGGCCGAGACGGGTGGATCACGAGGTCAGGAGATCGAAACCATCCTGGCTAACACGGTGAAACCTCGTCTCTACTAAAAATACAAAAACTAGCCGGGCGAGGTGGCGGGCGCCTGTAGTCCCAGCTACTCGGGAGGCTGAGGCAGGAGAATGGCATAAACCCGGGAGGCGGAGCTTGCAGTGAGCTGAGATCCGGCCACTGCTCTCCAGTCTGGGGGACAGAGCGAGACTACACCTCAAAAAAAAAAAAAAACCACAAATAAATGTAAACATACGGATGAATTTTTACTGATAGTATAAGCATGAATGAATTCCAGTTCCAAAGAAATAGGCTTTGCCCTAAGAATGTCCAGGGTCAGAGCACACACATGGTGGAAGCTGGCTGGTGTGGTGGAGGCTGGCGACATGGCAGCTATGGCGCTGGTAGGGATCACTGGGAAAATGAAATGAAGAAGAGTCTATCAGAAGCCAGGACTATTTCTAATTATATTATGCTCCAATATGGAGAAAGATAATGGGGAAAGGGGTTTGACAAAATGAGCTAAAGATAAAAAGAAGCTCCAAAGAAAAGAATGGGTGTCAGCCAATGTGTGGCTCTCAGGGTAGACACAGCAGAGGGGGTTTGGTTTTTCATTTTCAGGATCAGCCACTGAAGTGACCACATTCTGTGAGAAAGGATGTAAGCAAAAAATCTCAGGGTAAAAAAAACAAAAAGCATACGCTTAATTAAGTTCTCATAAGATATACTTTTAATTATTAAAATTTCATTTAAAATTATGTATTTGTTTATATTGGTGTTAAGAATACATGATATAAAATGTGATTATGCAGGACACATTAGCAGACAGAAAACGTATTCATCATGCAATTCTGACCTAGATAGGTATATTCTGAAGTACCAGAGTATCCTGGACCATTAATTGTTTATTCTTTCTTCTTGTTCTTTGATCAAATTACCAACCTGAATTTTACATTTGGCCTCCACCAACTGCAGTTTGGTTTGTGCCAGTTCCAGTTCCATCTCTCTCAGCTGCTTCTTAAGTGAGTCTTTCTCATCGTCCGTTTCAATTCCCTGGTCCTCTCTGCTTGTGGCTGCTAGTTTCAAAGCACCCTCCTTGCTGAAAATGTCACTGCAGTGTTTGCATGCCATCATCTTACCCTAAAGTATCCAAAAGAGATAACCAACATCAAAGTGTATTCCATAGGCTAAATCACTTTCTGAAACAATATATGACTTTTTTAGATGCTGTTTTTTGTCATGAATGCAGGCCCATTTCTGAAGGTTATTTTTCTTGTGCTGCAATCAAAATCATTAGTCAGCCCGAACCCAACTATCCAAGACGGGTGCTCCTTTTTCCTGAAGTATCTCTAGAAATACCCTAGAAATAGAAAGTATTGTAGCATCTCTTTGAAATCTGTTCTAGAAATTTTATGCTATCATTATTCTTACTAGATGCCAAGCACCACACCAAATGCTTTAGTTGTAGTATTTCACTAATCCTGGAGCAACTGTATAAGTAAGCACTATCATCATCCTCATTTCATAAAGAAAGAAACTCAGAGTTTAAAGAACTTGCCTATAGTAGACTGAGGACAGTCATCATGACTAACCTAAATCTATCCTTGCAACAAAGCACATGTTCTGTTGTTGAGTTTTAAGCAAAGAGGACCCCTATTGTTTCAAGTAATAAAAGTAACTCCGGCCAGGCGCAGTGGCTCATGCCCGTAATCCCAGCACTTTGAGAGGCTGAGGTGGGCGGATCACAAAGTCAGGAGATTGAGACCAGCCTGGCTAACATGGTGAAACCCCATCTCTACTAAAAATACAAAAAATTAGCCAGGTGTGGTAGCATGCGCCTATAGTCCCAGCTACTTGGGAAACTGAGGCAGGAGAATCACTTGAACCCAGGAGGTGGAGGCTGCAGTGAGCTGAGATTGCACTACTGCACTCCAGCCTGGGCGAGAGAATGAGACTCCATCTAAAAAAAAAAAAAAAAAAAGTAACTACCACATGCCCAGATTGCAGTTGGGCACATAGCACTGAACAACAGCAACTGTTTTCCAGACAATAGTGCTGTTGTTTTCTTCAAGTATTTTAAAAAATAATTCAATAGAGGTAAAAGATATTACACACTATTTCTACTTTGATGCCCTACTGCTACAACAAGCTCCATGTGTCCATCACCATGCCCATCCTCCTCTCTTCACACACAAAAAGCAACTCTCCACCACACTTCTGTGCCACTCGGCATGTCCCCACCATTTGGGCCTGAAGACTTTGGATCATCTTTTCATTAGCTTCTCTTTCATCCTACGTCCAGCTGACCATTAATTTCTTCCTCTTGGGCTGGGTGCGGTGGCTCACGCCTCTAATACCAGAACTTTGGGAGGCCGAGGTGAGTGGATCACAAGGTCGAGATCCAGACCATCCTGGACAACATGGTAAAACCCCGGCTCTACTAAAACTACAAAAATTAGCTGGGCATGATGGTGCACACCTATAGTCCCAACTAGTTGGGAGGCTGAGGCAGGAGAATCGTGTGAACCTAGGAGGTGAGAATTGCAGTGAGCCGAGATCGCGCCACTGCACTACAGCCTGGCAACAGAGCAAGACTCCGTCTCAAAAAAAAAAAAAAAAAAAAATTTTTCTCCTCTGACATGTCTGAGCTCTTGCCATTCCAGGCCTAATCCCTAAGGGTCACCTTCTCAGTACTCACTGGCTTCCTTCTCATCCCATCCATAATCCACTCTTCGTATTCCTGTTCATTAATATTCATTAGACATGAAAAAACAAAACTTGTCATTCTCTTACTTAAGAACCTCTGAGAATAATTAGCCCAGTATAGGCATATTGTAAATATTTGTTGTGTGTTTACTGTTGACTAAAAATGTTAAATAGCTTTTGATCTGAGTCTTAAATGATTAAAAATTTACTGAGCTGGCTAAGTAATTTTATTAGGTTGAACCACATGAAGAAACAGATTGATCACATAAGAGGGAAGATGACATTTCAGCAAAGAGAACACCTCTATGTGCAAAGACACAGCACCTTCAGATAACTTCAAAGAATTCAAAATGGCTTAAGCAGAAAGTGATACGACAATGAGCAAGATGAGAGATCTCTGTGCCCGGGTCATAAAGGTCCTTAAATACCATGTTGCTGAATTCTGATTTTATCCTACAGAAAATGCATTCATTTACTCTATGGAGCCCAGTGCTACATGTCAAAGATAGAGCAATAAGTCTGACAGAGCTGCAGTTTGGCAGACCTGCTAAAATGTGGTGGATACTGCTGATTCTCACCCAATATCCATTTCTCCTTCTTCCTAACAGACCCTGAGTTTATTTGAGCTGGCAGTGTGTCTAGATAAAAGGTGACACTCCCTAAATTCCCTCAAAGCTGCTATGTAAGCAGAAGTTAGAGGGGAGCTTCTAAGAAGGCTGCTTAGAAAGAGCTCACCCAGGGGAATGAGGCCTTTATATCCTGCATCTCCTTTTGGACTAAAATTCTGCCCTAGAGTATGGGTGTGATGGTGGGAGCTCTAGTTGAAAGGATTGGTTTTGGGCTGGGCGTGATAGCTCACGCCTGTAATCCCAGCACTTTGGGAGGCCGAGGTGGGTGGGACACAAGGTCAGGAGTTCGAGATCAGCTTGGCCAACATGGTGAACCATGTATTTTGTATTTTTCTACTAAAAATACAAAAATTGGCTGGGCGTGGAGGTGCGCGCCTGTAGTCCCAGCTACTCGGGAGGCTGAGGCAGGAGAATCTCTTGAACCCGGGAGGCAGAGGTTGCAGTGAGCTGAGATAGTGCCATTGTACTCCAGACTGGGCAACAGGGCAAGACTCCGTCTCAAAAAAAAAAAAAAAAAAAAAAAAAAAAAAAAAAAAAAAAAAAAAAAAAAAAAAAAAAAAAAAAAAAAAAAAAAAAAGAGAAAGGATTGGTTTCTAGGTGACCTTGAGGATAGAAGTCCGCATGAAGATGTGGGTCACTAATGACACCAAAGGTATACCTTTCTAGTCCTAGGCTGCTTTTATGTAAAATAATCAACACTTTTATGGTTAAGCCAATGCTATTCTGGGTTCCCTATATGTGGCCAATCTAATTCTGCATTGATACACAGAATGATAGTCAAATATCACTTTATATTTGGGAACACTCATTCTGATTATAGTGTAAAGGATGAACTGGGGTGTGATCATGACAAAAGAAGGTTATTATAGGAAACTGAAAAAACCAAAAGCTATTTATCATACCAAGTGAGATAGGAAGAAGCACTAGAGAAAGGGGAGGTGGCATAGTCTAATGGCTAATGTTATTGACTTTAGAGTCTGACTTCCAGGCTTAAATCCTGGTTCTACTAGCTGTGTAACCTTGATCAAATGAATTACCTGTTTGTGGCTTTATCATCAATAAAAAAGAAGATATACTGTCTTTTTTATTTTTTTTAATCTTGTACCAGGGTCTTACTGTCACCCAGGCTGGAATGCCATGGCATGCTCACAGTTCACTGCAGCTTCAGCCTCCTAGGCTCAAGCAATCCTCCCACCTCAGCCTCCTGAGGAGCTAGGACTACAGGTGCATGCCATCACATCCAGCTAATTTTTGTATTTTTTGTAGAGACGGGGTTTCACCAAGTTGCCCAGGCTGGTCTTGAACTCCTGGACTCAAGTGATCTGCCCACCTAGGCCTCCCCAAAGTGTTGGAATGACAGGCGTGAGCCTAGCTGTTCTTTATTCTGGCTAAGACAAGTTTATATTCCTCTTCTTGAATGTCATGGACTTTCATTAGGCAGTCTCACCTACTTAGCCAATATTTTCCTCTGTTTCTTAATACATATTCTAACCACATCAGTCTCTGTATTAAGACACTGAAACACTCATTCCTAAAATGAGTATTAATACTCATTTATAATTAAATGATTAATGATAATCATTTATCATTAATATAATTTTTTTAAAAAGACAGTATATCTTCTTTTTTATTGATGATAAAGCCACACTCATTCCTATGTTTGGGTCTTCACTCACATCATTTCTTCTATAATGTTCTTTTTCTTTTTAAACACTGCTCTCTAACTAATTTCTATCCACCCTGCTTTTTTGGTCTATAGTTCTCATGATTTTGTTTTCTCTACGACGCTGATTGTCAGTGTGATCCAGCTTAGCACTTTTTTTTGTTTTTTGTTTTTTTGAGATGGAATCTCACTCTGCTGCTCAGGCTGGAGTACAGTGGCACAATCTTGGCTCACTGCAACCTCCGCCTCCTGGGTTCAAGTGATTCTCATGCCTCAGCCTCCCGAGTAGCTGAGATCATAGGTGTGAGCCACTATGCCTGGCTAATTTTTGTTATTTTTAGTAGAGACAGGGTTTCACCATGATGGCCAGGCTGGTCTTGAACTCCTGACCTCAGGTGATCTGCCCATCTCAGCTTCCCAAAGTGCTGGGATTACCGGTGTGAGCCACTGCACCTGGCCCAGCTGAGCTCCCTTGAACTGCTTCCTAAGTTCTTAATTTGTATGTGTAACTTGTCCTACGGGAAAATTTTAAGCTCCTTTTCATGTGTAATTTCTATAACAAAATGGTAGTCTAATAGCTATGCACATAGTATATGCTCAATAAAACCTTCAGTGAGTAATCAATATAAATTCTCATTTTGTTATTTCCATAAAGATTTCAGTTCAACATTGAGAACACATGGGCACAGACGAGGGGAACAACACTCACCAGCGCCTGTTGTTGGGGATGAGGACTGAAGGGAGGGAACTTAGAGGACGGGTTAACAGGCACAGCAAACCACCATGGCACATGTATACCTATGTAACAAACCTGCACCTTCTGCACATGTATCCCCCTTTGCTTTTTTTTTTTTAAGAAGAAATAAAGAAAAAAAAAATTCACTTCAGGATAGTTAACCCCTTTACACCACGACACTTCATCAACTGAATCTTGGTCAGTATGCCTATAATGGACAAAGAGTGATAAGTGCTAACTAGAAAGAAGTGCAAAGGTAGACCAGAAAGGGAAGATACAAACATCAAATTTTATCTCATCAGAGAGGGAGACCACCAAACCCTATACTCACTAAATCTCTGATTGATATTTTATAACATAAGTAAGAAGAAAATACTTTTGGAATACAAGGTCTTGTATGTCAGGTACTAATCTAAGTACTTTATATACACCATATACTTTATAGTCATTATCTTATTTAACATTCAGAATGATTTTATGAGGCAGGTAATGTTATCTCCATTTTATAGAACACAAAATGAAGCTTAGAAAGGTTAAATCACTTTTCAAGATTGTTAAATTATATGCTAAATTACTTAATACACATTTATTTACTAGTATGAAACCTGAACATATTCAAATAAGATGATGTCAGGTTTCTGTAACACTGGTCCCAAAAGTTGACTGTGACAACAATGCCTCTTAAGAATACCAATTCATTGGTTTACTGTTGTTTCTATGGAATAAGCAATCTGTTTTTTTCAAATAGAGCAGCAACATAATGCATTTTACCACCAGGGGGCAGCAAGTAAACAAATGCCACAGGTTTTCTTCAAAAATAAACCTCTAAAACTTAGTGCAAGAATCAGTTACCCAACACATGTTTTTCCAGCTAAGTTCTACATTGCCCATGGTGTTTACTTATAAAGAGAGTAATGGGATGATCCTACTGAGTCCCATTCTGAAGCCACATCAATGCAGGCTCAGTGAGATGTGGGCTGCTAAGGGTTCTCAGGTTCACACCACCAAAGAAATCTACATGGCTCATCTCAAACTCTGGGGCTTCTTGCAACAATGTCAAATTCCACCTCCTTTCATGTTAGCTGCCTCTGACAGTCCACATGATTTATGGGAGCATCATAACCTTTCAGCTGAAAGGGAAGACAATCACACCTAGTCAGAAGAGAGGTATCCTAGTCTCCATAATTCCTATTAATAAATCCTTTAATACAAAAGGGTGGTGTTGGGGATTCTTTCGGGTACTTACAAGCCTGTGGGACTTTGAAATAAATGTTATCACAGGACGATTTCACTCCTTACCTTTACCACTTCCAGCTCCTCCTTGCTGGCTGCTTGCTGTTTCTCCAGCCTGGTACTCAACTGTGAACAGATCTAAGGATGAGAAAAGAGTCTTTTACTAGAAAACAGAACTCTTGCAGCATGTACACATAACTACTTATCAATTCATATGTTACTCTAGCACATCTGATCCTAGAAGGAATTTTGCAAATGAATAGCACTGTAAATGCCAGTCATTTTGGAAATGAGCAGCAGAAAACTGGAACATTCCATATGTAAAGCATACTCTAATTAGTAGAAACATACAGGGGGTAGATTTGGTTTCTTTCTGTCACTAGCCTTCTGTGACTGGTTCAAGTGAATTCCTGGCTTCACTTTTGGAATTAACCTATAGAATCTTTGCTGAGTATTCACTTTCTACAAGTTAGTATCCTGAGAAAATCTTGATGAAAAGAATTCTAGACAGAAATATCTCCTGTCTACTGTCACAGAAAGAACCCGTTTTCAATCACAAAAGTTTCCTTAAGAAGTGGCAGAGTGATGTTCTCACTCATAAGTGGGAGTTGAACAATGAGAACACATAGACATAGGGAGGGGAACATCACACACCCGGGCCTGGTGGAGGGGTAGGGGACTAGGGGAGGCATAACATTAGGAAAAATACCTTAATACAGACTAAAGCTCTTATTAAGTAGGTTTGGCAACACAGCATAGAAATTAAAAGCTTAGCTGCTGGAGTGAAATGTGAGTTTAAGGCAAACTCCACTTCTTCATAGCTTTGTGAGCTTCGGCAAAGTCATTAATCTTTCCAAGACTCAGTTTTCTCATGATTAAAAAGTGCTGTGCTATAGCAATCAAGTGGAAAAAAAGTATGCAAAGGGGTTAGCATAGCACCTGGCCAATAGTAAGTGTACATTAAATAAAATCTATTATTATTTTCGATTCTGAAATAAGGTGCTAACAAGTATTAGAAATGGTAGAAAAAAAACGAAATGGTAGAAATAGGTGCTTTTAAAGGAAAAAAATCTAGATAAATGAGTATTGGATGTTCAAATCTATTGCCTGAAATAAGAATCTTTTATTTTAGAAAAGTGGATGAAAGGTGGGAGGATAGCTTGAGCCCAGGAGGTCAAGGCTGCGGTGAGCTGTGTTCAGGCCACCGCATCACTGCATTCCAGCCTGGGTGACAGAGCAAGACCTTGTCTCACAAAAAACAAAACAAAACAAAACAAAACAGAAAAACACGATGGAAAAACAGGGGATGTGAAATTTTAAAGTACAATTTTGGCTAAAAACATATATGGTTTACCTCTATTATCAAAACATACATTTAAAAAAAATCCCAATTTACTCAAAAATAGCTCTGGAGATGAGGGCTTGCTTGCTGAGTTTAGTTTGTTGAGTTTCATTCCAATTCTCCAGATCCAAGCCTGAGGAACCATTAGTAGGACTGTACTGACTGATGTTAAAAAGAAGAGATTACCATGGTAGATTCTGCAAACCTTAAACCCTTTTAAATAAACCAAAACATTATGCACAGAGCCAGTAATAGCTATATTCCAACTATAGAATGCATTTAGATTGTGTCTTATATCCTAATTATCTTCAAACAGATGGGTCTGTTGCCTTTTGCATTATTTCAAGGGCTTGCCAGATAATATTCAAGAATAGTCCCCAGGATTACTTTTGGAGAGGGCTGCATTTGGTGGCCATCCATGGCATAATCTGGCAATGAAAAACATGCATTTGTAGCGATGGGAAATTCCATAACACATGGTCTTTAATGTTCCTTATATTGGTCAATGTCTACCACCTCTTCGCCTAGATGCCCACATTCAACATCTCAGATCACCTTCAAGGTTTTCTCTTGTCTAGCAAAAAAAAAAAAAAAAAAAAAAAAAAAGACTGTCTTTTGTGATTTCAGGGACCTGGTTTTCTTACTTGGACTCTGGTATTTGTGGTCTCTCCCCTTGGTTCCACATTTCTTACTGGGACAGATTAGTGCCAATAATACGTCTTTGATTATGCCACTTTACTGCTCAAAAATGTCCTACCACAAACAAAATAAAATCCAAGGTCCCAAGCCTAGCCCCGGATCTTTCTTTGATCTGGACCCTAACGTCCCTTTGCTTCTCTTTTGTACTGGAATCTCTTACCAAATGAATTATTTTTCTCTTCACTCATCTACTTCCATGCCTTTGCACATCCTGTTCCCTCTTTTCCACCATTTCCATCCTCTTCTTTGTCTTCTTTATCTCTACAGATCCAAGTCTCACCTAGCCTTCGAAGCGCAGCTCAAAAGGATTCATTTCCCACACGTCACAAGTTTCCTTTCCTCTTATTTCTACATAGGTATTATCTCCACATTATACCATAAGCTTCTAGAGAGGAAAACTTCAATTCATTCATCTTTTTGTCTGTCAAAGTATTAAGCCTCACAGAGAGCAGGCATTAAATAAACATATGTTGATCATCATAGAAGAGTAAAATAGCTCTAAAGTTTTATTTGTCAGTCTTCCGCGAATATGCAGATTCCTTATGGAAAGATGTTCATAATGTATTAAGTGAACTAAAGCTAGTTACAAAAAAATAGGATAAACAATACAATTCATCCTGTTTATATATATTATAAATTTATTTATAAAGCATTTGTATAGCAACAATGCATATTCAATATATTACAATGATTATCTCTAGCTAGAAAGATTGAGGAAGATTTGTTTTCTTTGTGCTTCTCTGCACTATTCTACTTTTCCACAAGAACACAAATTTAATTTATAAGCAAAAAAACACATTTTTTAAAAAAAGTATCAGACTTCCGAGTCCTATGTGAATTAGAAGACCCCAGGGAAATCCTTAGATGAGAAGATGGCATATGGTACTTTAATTAATTCTAGAAACCTGGAATTTGAACAGATCACTCAGAGTCTCAGCAATGAGAGGAGTCCTTGCCATGTCCAGCCAACAGGAAGGACAGGAAGGTACCAGTAGATACCAGGAAAGGGGGCTTTCTGACACCATTCTGGTGATGGGGCCAGAAACATCCTCAAGAAGATGAGCCCTTTGTTAAAAGCATTTTAAGGTTCACAATAGAAACCTTCCTGCTAGCACTGGCCTGCAGAGGGGAAGGCCACGTAGCCATGTGGGAAAAAGAGTGCCCACCACGTTCTGTACTGTGGTAGCAAAGGACACACTGATCCCCCAGCTACTGCCATGTAATACAATAACTAAACTTTGCAAAGAGGCAGCTGTTCCAAGTGTCATCTACTGGAAATTAGCATGTGAGTAAGGCAGAAACAGGATCTCAGTAGTCATCAAAAGGTTTTCTATTCCTCTAAATCTACCCAACATTGTAAACAACCAATAGATTGTTTTGGTGGGTGAGACCTCCCAAGTTATCAGTTATAAGTAATAAGCTATAAGTAATAAGTATGTCCAACCACTGCTTCAAAGGAGAGAGTGAGTCACTAAATTTAATAAATCTGGAAAACTATTCTGGAAACTTTAAAAACAAAAATATTTCTACCCCAAAGAAAAACAACAATAATTATTTATTGATTGATTGATTGATTTTAGAGATAGGGTCTTGCTCTGTTGCCCAGGCTGTAGCGCAGTGGTGCAGTCATAGTTCACTGCAGCCTCAAACTCCTAGGTACAAGTGATCCTCCTGCCTCAGCCTCCCAGGTAGCTGGGACTATGGGCACACGCCACTATGCCTGGCTAATTAAAAAATTTTTTTCTTTGGAGAGATGGGATCCTGCTATGCTGCTCAGGCTAGTCTCAAACTCCTGGCCTCAAGCAAAAAAAAAAAAAAAAATTACTTTTATAGCAGCAAACTATAACTAGCTCTATGTGCCACAGAGGTACATTACCTGTTTATACTCAGCAATGATAGCTGTAGTCTTCTTTATTTCATATTCTGCCTTCTCTAGCTGTTTCCTGAAGACTTCTTTTAGCTAGAAAGAACAGAATGAGAAATATCAGGATTCAGCCAAAATCTTAATAAATTTTCATAAACATCTATATTCAAGTCTGTCTGATTCACAGTAACAATGGTAACAATGTTAACTATGTAAATTATCTTCAAGCTGCATCTTGATAATCTGAAAAAGTCAATCATCTCCAGAGATGCAGAAACCTTACTTTCTTTTCTGTAAAATATGAGACATATGAGCAACACCATTATAAAATTGCTTATGCTACTTCTAAACATATTGCCAAATAAGTGTCCGTTCTGAAGCTATCTTTATCCTTATAAGAGTCTAAAACAAAACATCAAGGCAATACTGCATGCTAAATTTGTTACTCTTGACGTTATAAATTACTGAAAAAAATCATTGTAGGCCTCCTTATTTATAGTCTACCTTTACTGCTGTTACCTCTCTGGAGACAGAAACAAGAGGCTTTGGGGACTAGAGTTAGAAAAGACAGAAGAAGATAAGAGCTTTTAAGAAGGACAGGAAATTCAGGGACTAAAGCAACTGACTTTAGAAGGAGCTAAAGTGACACATAATGGAAGGTACTTGTTACAGTCACTGAAATGTTAAATTATGAATGCTATAGTTATAACCACAGTTATTTTTGTGGCCCAGAAGCTCTAGAATTCTAGGCATAGAGGAAAATGAAGGTGATGGAAAAGCTCAGGTGCTACCAGATACAAAGGAAAGAATTAAATTCTGCAAGTTGTTGAACAAACAACTAATGAAACAAACAAAAAACAACTCTGCTTAAACTTTAAGTACATAATCAGAATAAAGAGATGCATTCTGCAGTATAGCATCTCAAATTATTTATGGCGTATACTCTGTAATTGCTAGTTCATAAATTATTGCAATTTATAACTGCACTCCTCATTAGACTTCTGAACTTCTTCATATCTGTTAGATTCTAAAATTCTAAAAGTAATTGGTAAGTTACACTGATCTAAACTCCATTGTTTATATTGATCTTTATTCTCTATCTGACCCAATTTAAGGACATAAACAATAACCTTCTTGCCTCCCACAATAAGGCACCATTGATGTTAGGACAGACTTGGCTGGCTGACAGTCTCTGAGTAAGGGTCACTAAATTTATCTAAGCCATAGTTTCCTCCTCTGAAAATGAGAATAATCCCTATTTTACAAGGGTACCATAATGATTAAAAGTTACACACACACAGACAGACACACACACATACAGACACACACATGGAGGGGAGGGAGGGTGCAAAGCATCTTGCATTGTTCTTGCCACATACTAGGTGAGTATTCAAATGTCATTCCTTCCCATTTTAGGTATCAATTGCCTACAGGCTAGTATATGTCTATGGAACCATGGAGCAGGTAGAACCTGGGTTAAGTTCATTTGCCAAGAGCTTTACTCCTCATCTAGAGTAGCTTAAGTGGTCCAAAGATGGCAGGAAGTAAAGAAAAAACAAAACCCATTAAAGAATCTAAATAATCTAAAACTGGGTAATCAGCCCCCGAAAATTTTTGAGTAGGTAAAAAATATATATCTTGGACCGTTGTAAATGCCAAAGACTCACTAAATCAGATTCCAAGGAAAAAGAAACCATGGAACACTTTTTATAAAGTCTGGAAGGTGCTAAATGACACATTCCTCCACATGTAACTTTAGTGGAACTTTTTTTCTGGTTGCTTGGATGTAGATCTTTGAAATGTTTTAGCCTGTGCTTTAAATTTAGTATTACTGATGTCTCAGAATGAAACTCATTAAAATAAGCTAATCACGATTTGAGATGCTTCCTTACTTTATAAGTTAGCTACATTAGTAAAATTCAAACACACTCTTGGCAGAAGACTTCAATTGTTTGTGATGAAACTGACTCATAATCTAATCTGTGTCAGGTCCCTGGCTGGGACTGACAGGGGTAGAAAACATTGATGAAGCAGCATGTTCTTCCTTGGGGAAGCGGAAAGCTCCAATTCCTTGGGCCGATAGGCCTCTCTGCCCCTGTGCTACACTGCTTTGCACTGGTGGCATTTTCTGGCTAATTAGCCTTACAGCTCCCATGAAGAGTGTAGGGTGCTAACTTCAAGGCTGCTTCTCAAAACGTTTCTTTATATTCCCCCAGGAAGTAGGTTTGAAAGCTTTGCCAGGACTACTGATGCTCCTTAAGGTGTGAATCAGGAAAATGAAGTGTGACTGATCGAGGCAGGGGCTGTGTGGCAACTCCCAGCAGAGGTCTCTGTAGGCTTTCGGTTTAACAATGCTCATAAACTACTTCAGAGAGTCTTTGTCTTGGAGATACAACACAAAATTTGCAGATTCGTCAAAGCTCTTGGATCATAATTCCACGTTACTAAACTTAGAGAAAACTCAACACTCTTGCTAAATATCTCAGTAAAGGCAAATTCCTAAAAGCTGTTCAAGGGTGGAAATACTGCCTCCTCTTTTAACACCTTTCAAAAAAAAAAAGATGTCAGAAATGTTGAACAAAAATGTTGAGTAAGTACACTCAATTACTTACATTACTGCTTTAACATCACCTTTGATTTAGAAGAAATTTAATTTTCCTGATTTTTTTATAGTATTAATCAATTCCCTACCAACATACCTTTGCAAAGAAAAGCCTACATATTCCTTTTACCTGGGCAGTCTCTTCCTCTTGCTTCCTCTTCTCCTCTTCAGTCTCCACCAGCCTCTGTTTGGTCAAGAGGAGTTCCTTATTCAACACATCTGCCTTGTCTTCCGCCTGCAAATCATGGTACATCACAGTCATACATAGGGCAAAGAAATTGTGTGGAAATTTTCTCCAAACCCAATCTTCAGTTGCTGTTCCAAAATTATTGCAAGTCATTCTTTTCCCTCCTAGCTCAACCAAGGGATGACTGCTTTCACTGAATACCAACTATGTGCCAACTAGTTGGCGCACGTTATTTCTAATCCACACACCAACAATAATTTTACAGATAATGACAGTGAGGTTTGGAAAGATCCAACAAACTGTCTGGGGTCACACATTTAATAGAGTCATGATCTGAATTCAGATTTGAATAACATCAAAGTCCATCCTCTTTCTAAATGCTTCTTACAGCGTTTTAGATGTTACAACAGCACTCACTCTGTGCAGATGGATCTGATGAAGGGGTAGAGCCTCACACAGAAACTTTCAACTGGTGGAGAATAAGGGTTGACTCAGAGAGGAGGAGCAGACAGGCTGGTCTGAGGACAACAATTAGGTGATAAATTCAAGGACTAGTTGAGGTAAACCTGCCCACATGGCCACTCACACAGAGCAGTGAGTCTAGTAAGGAGAAATTAAGACCAAAAATCCGTAATAGAGAGAGCCATGAAGAAAATGGAAATATGGACCAGGAATCCAGGAAGAAAAGATCGTATTTCTAGAATGATGATGTCTATTTAACATGCCGGGCTCTCACCTTTTAGGCCACGACTTCAAGTTCACATGGCAATGAAGCATGTCCTCAGCCCTGGCTCACTCACCCCCATCTAAGTTAGCTCCCCTATCTAAATCTCTCATATTTCCCTTCATAGGACTGTAATGACAACTTATGCATGGGATTTATTTGTCTTGCTCACTAGGCGTTAAGCTCCAGGAGGCAAGAACCATATCTCTTTTGCTCATCACTCTATCCCAAGCACCAAGCCCAATGCCAAGTACAGAATAGGTGCTCCCTAAGTACTTGTTGAATGAAGAGGTGTGGCTAAATCACTGCAGATGTAGACTGCATGCGGTGGAGATGGCAGAAGACCACAGGATGAGTTCAGCAGAGAGAACCCAGACACAGAGGAGAGGCAATTATGTGAAGAAGCTATCCCTGGCTGACAGCAGCAAAATGTTATCCAAGTAATGGTGAAAACTGGCTAGGTGGCCTTCTGTCTGTCTTCTGCCATATCTCCCATATGTCCAGATGGGCCAGGCCAGCCCAGTCTGCTGAGGACTGGCCAAGCGGCATTCTGTCTGTTTTCTGCCATATCTCCTGCACGTCCAGATGGCCAGGCCAGCACAGTCTGCTGGTGACTGTAGAGAAACTGCATTCCAGCTGCTTTGCTTGCCCTGTCTTCTGGCTCCTGATGGCTCATAGCCCAGTGGTTAGAGCTCTGTTTGCAGATAATTTGAAACCGTTGGGTAGTTAAGGCGAAAAAGTCCCTTAAAAGTCTTTAAGACACTAAAAATTGCTCTGATGCATTAGATTTTAGGGGGGAAAATCTAACAGCAAATTAACATACTAAAATGAGAGGTAGACCTCGAGAATGCAATAAGAACACTGCAAGTTAAGTTTTCAGTTAAGTTGTAAGACACCTGATGTACATCATGGAAGCATCTGGCATAAAGTATGGCATTTTAAAAGAAAGCAATAAGAGAAAAATAAATAAATAAACCATGGAAGCACAAAACTTCCATTTTAGAGCCCCAAGCCAGATGACTGACTGAGGTTATTCACAAAGCAGGGAGACCCTCCCCAAAGTCTCTGACAGATGGGCACAGAGTGGCACTTTAAGAGCAGCTGTACTGCTCATTTCAGTGTTCTTAAAAACTGAACCAACTCTCTCCCTGTAACTGCAGCCCACTGGTTCAGGTTCTACCCCAGAATGTTTGAGCCCTGCTAATAAAGAAGACTACAACTAAGCCTTCCTCTTAACAGGACGCACAGCAATTTCTACTTTGTGAAGAGACTGATCCTTTCATAATGTTCATCATGATACTAAAATAAATGTTTTTGTTTTTGTTTTTTTTTCAGTTTGGTCTCTTGGAGAGCCATCTAAAATTTTAAAGTAAATGCTGGCCAGGCGTGGTGGCTCATGCCTGTAATCCAGCACTGTGGGAGGCCGAGACGGGTGGGTCACCTGAAGCCAGGAGTTCGGAATCAGCCTGGTTAACATGGTGAAACCCCGTCTCTATTAAAAATACAAAAATCAGCCAGGCATGGTTGTGGGCACCTGTAATTCCAGCTACTCGGGAGACAGAGGCAGGATAATTGCTTGAAACCAGGAGGTGGAGGTTGCAGTGAGCCAAGATCGTGTTATTGCACTCCAGCCTGGGCTACAGAGGTAGACTCTGTCTCAAAAAAAAAAAAAAAAACAAAGAAAAGAAAGGAAAGAAAGAAGAGAAAGAAAGAAAGAGAGAGAGAGAGAAAGAAAGAAAGAAAGAAAGAAAGAAAGAAAGAAAGAAAGAAAGAAAGAAAGAAAGAAAGAAAAGAAAAAGAAAAGGGGGAAAAGCACTTCCCTGAGGAATTTTTTTCAAAAACACCTAAATGTTTATGCTAAGAAGACTTATTATTTTCATTTGCACATTTTCTGCCAAACAGTCTTCATTAGGTCAAGATTAAGGCAACTTCACTTATTTCTACTGTTACCACATACAATATCTAGAGCAAAAGGCAAATAAACCCCAATGAGGAGGAAACTGCAATAGAGACTCGGTTTTATCGGGTTCCCCAAGCTGGTCTCGAACTCCTAAGCTCAGGCAATTCACCTACCTCGGCTTCCCAAAGTGCTGGGATTACAGGCATGAGCCACCACGCCTGACAGCCTTCACCATAATTTGACAAGATTGAGAGAGACATTGTCATTATCAAGTCTAAACATTTACCAACATCTTCTAATGTCTCATTGATATTGAAAGTTCTAATTGCAATCAAGGCTTCTGCTACACATATATGAGAGAAACAAGCATTGCAATGTGTGATTTAATCATGAATCAACCAATAACCTCAGCAAAGACTCAGCCCTAATATCAGATCCTATAGGGAAGAGTCCAGTTTTCCAGGAAGCTTAATCGACAGTTTCTCCTCTTATGTTAAACAGAAAAGTAGGAGCAATTGTTCTGTTCATCAAATTATGGCCAGATCTGAAATAACTTGAGTATCCCTCTAACAGTGGTCTTTTGAATCTTTGTACAGTCAACCACTATACCTCACTTAAGTAGGAATTAGCGTTAATGTTAATGAATGAAATGCTAAACACATGGATACTCAAATTCTACCTTTGAGCCCAAATGATAAAGCCTTTCAAATTCTACCTTTGAGCCCAAATTATAAAGTCTTTATAATAATTTTTTTTTTTTTTTTGAGACAGTCTCGGTCTGTCACCCAGGCTGAAGTGCAATGGTGTGATCTCAGCTCACTACAACCTCCACTTCCCAGGTTCAAGAGATTCTCCGGTCTCAGCCTCCCCAGTAGCTGGGATTACGGGTGTGTGCCGCCATGCCTGGCTAATTTCTTGTATTTTTTTTTTGAGACAGTCTCGCTCTATCGCCCAGGCTGGAGTGCAGTGGCGTGATCTCGGCTCACTGCAAGCTCTGCCTCCCGGGTTCAGGCCATTCTCCTGTCTCAGCCTCCCGAGTAGCTGCGACTACAGACGCCTGTCACCATGCCCAGCTAATTTTTTGTATTTTTAGTAGAGACGAGGTTTCACCGTGTTAGCCAGGATGGTCTTGATCTCCTGACCTCGTGATCCACCCACCTTGGCCTCCTAAAGTGCTGGGATTACAGGTGTGAGCCACCGCGCCTGGTAATTTTTTGTATTTTTAATAGAGACTCGGTTTCACTGTGTTCCCCAGGCTGGTCTCGAACTCCTAAGCTCAGGCAATTCACCCACCTCGGCTTCCCAAAGTGCTAGGATTACAGGCATGAGCCACCGCGCCCGACAGCCTTCACCATAATTTGACAAGATTGAGAGAAACGTTGTCATTATCAACTCTAAACACTTACCAACATCTTATAATGTCTCACTGGTATTGAAAGTTCTAATTGCAATCAAGGCTTCTGCTACACATATATGAGAGAAACAAGCATTGCAATGTGTGATTTAATCATGAATCAACAATAACCTCAGCAAAGACTCAGCCCTAATATCAGAAATGAGGATATTTGAGAAATGATTTCTGAAAGAACTAACCAGGCCAGTCGTTCAACTTAAAACAAAACAAAATAATTTTCCATTTAGTCCATGTAGCTTCTGGTCTAAGAGAACTTGCTATGGTGAGAGGGAACCTAGACCCCTGGTCCTCAGCAGGACAGTACTAATCATGTCTCTTCTCTTTTGTTCCTTGCAAATAGGGAAGGACAGGAAAGGCTTGAAAGCAGATACCAAACAGAAACTGAAATGGAGATGTTGTACGTTTTTTCACTTCTAATCACTGAGAAATCTTTATTTAAGGAATCTGAAAGAGGGCAAGTTCTCAGAGAGGAAGGCTCTGTCAGAGGCAAAAGCTGAAGCCTTTGGTGTCCAGGAAGCCCAAAATTAGCACTAAAATGGTCAGAGTAAGGAATGATTTATTTTTGCAAAGTAGCTAATTTCCTAATTCTTGTTAGTTTGCTTACATATTGTCTTAAATACAATCTGCTTTCATATTTGTTTAAAGTTTGCCAGTGTTTTGCTATTTTAATTAAAAGATCTGATTTTCACAAACTGGGAATGGGAAAGTACCGGGCAAACTGGGTGAAGGCCTGCAAAGCCACTCTCAGGCTAGGGTCTTTCCTAGAAGACTGGTGGGACAGGTCACTTCAACTGTAGGGACAGCTTTTTGGTAGGCAAATAAACCCCAATGAGGAGGAAACTGCAAAATCAGAAGTTAGGAGGAAATATGCATGAAATAGCAGTTTTTATTCTTTCATCTAGATTCTTTCATTTAGATAAAAAGCTCCAAAAGGGAGGGCCCAGGTCATATTTACTTTTCTTAAAAGAGAGGGAGAGTCAAGGACGGAAGAGGTGAGAGGAAGAATGAAGGTCTGATGGAACCTTTTCTTCAGGGGCTGTTCTAGCACTCACATCATGGGCTACCCCGGTACTCAAGAACCAATTACTTCAGAAATACCTATAATGGCAGTCACTCCAGACTGACTCACATAAAGGATTCTCTTGGTGAAGAAATGATTTTTAAGATAATTTTTTTTGGATTAAAGTTATATATATTATTTAGTAGTATATTCATATATAATATGCATATTATAATGTTCATTATTTTTCTGATTTTTAAAAGTTCTAATCCTTATTTTTACTTAACCTATGGTGGTTAGGTAATTTAAGGTCTTTGTATAAATTTTAAATGGGAAAAAAATGATAAAGATGAATATAAAAATCAGATTTAATCTTATCACCCAGAGATACCTGGCAGTAACATTTTGATGTACTTCCTTATGGGCTTCTTCCCTATCTAGGTATATACTATGGTCCCCTTCCCAATAGGATGACCCAGTGCCAGCCAGTAATCCTTGAAATTTAGATGCAAACATTATAAATGTTTATTTTTACAGAAAAAAAGTATTTTTAAAAAACTACTTTATCATTATTTTCCCATTAAAAAAAATTATTCCAGAAAGACATTTTACAGTCAAACTGTCATTCTCCCCTACTAGTGAACATAGATATTATAATATTTCTATTTTTCATTCTTATAAGTAACACTCCAGTAAACAACCTTGTATATACATTTTTTTACCAAATCTTTTTTTTTTACCTTTACAAGTCAGAGGATCTCTAGTTTCCTCATCTATATAGTTTTCTCATTTATGAAATGGAAGATTAAAATAATAACTGCTTCCTGGAGTCCTTAGGGAGATTAAATGAGATGATGTTTACACATTGCTTTATTTAGTGCTTGGGACATAGTGGGTACATAGTAAAATTTAATTTTATTATTGCTTAAACCTTTTAAAGTCTTAACACATATTACCAACTACATTTCCCAAACAACTTTGAAATTCTCCTTAGCTCATTTCACTGCATCCTCACTGAATCCAACTGTTTAAAATTGTTTCATTTAGTCAGCCATTATAAGAAAATTAATGGATAAAAGATTCAAAATCGCAGAATCAAGCCCATTTGGAAAGTTAACATAGAACCGAGACTTTCATTATAGCACTGACTTATCTCAACAGTCTCGAATACAAAAATACGACCACTGAGGTAAGGCTGAGTTTACCCTGACTGAATGGAAATCCTGCTACCTTCTTTGGTTCTGACTCTCCTAGTCACATATTTCTTATATCACTTCTCACAGCTTCCAAATGGGCGGGCTAAAGGAGGTTTGTAGTTAACAGCGCCACAACTTTTTTAAAAAACGTTCTCTGGGCTGCTTTTTCTACCTTCCATATCGTGTCCCAAGCAACACAGTTCTTGTTTTTGTTTTTGTTTTCGAACTCCTTTAATGCCAGTTCTCTCAGTGTCCTCCTCTCCCAGATACAGCACTGTTTTCCTGAACATGGGTCTTCTCTCCAACTTTACTGTGGTTAGAACTTTTGAGCCACAAAATTGGCTATCTATATGGGAAAAAAGGAATTGTGGCAGGGGCCATTTTCAGCTGTCCTTTAATTTTAAACATTTAAGCAGATTTATGCTATGAATGAATTTGTATTTTTTAATATTGTCAATGCACACTTACACCACAGGTAATGACTCTTTTACAGACTCAACAGTCTGAGAGTCAGTTTTTCTGACCCTCCACTATCTGTTGGGAATATTTACTTTGTAGAAATCAGAAAATAGAGTGGTAATTTTAAATCTGCACAAGACTGCTTCCACATTGCCAATTATTTCTGAAAATGCTAGCAAGAAAAAACAGGAGGTCCTAAGACTGTCAGCTTAGTTGGAAAGAACAAGGGAATGCTAAATAGTTTAAGGTCTTCCTAGCAACAGCTAACATTTAATGAACACATACTATTGAAGTGCTTTACTTATTTGTCATATCATCTCTATGAGATAGATACCTTTTTATATCTATAGACAGCTTAAGAACTGCCCGGGGTCATATGGTTCACAAGCGGTGGTGCCAGCATTCACAACAGGGCAGTCTGGCTCTCAGCCACTCAGATGCCTATCAATCTAACAATCCAACTCTTAATGTAGGTACTTCATGTAAAAGTTCACATTTATTCTGAAGAAGAATTCTTACTGGAACAAAGAGTAAGGTGCCTACTGTTAGAGTGGCATTAGTACAGGCATATTCTTGGTGACTGATGTTCTCAGATAATTATGCTGACAGCCATTGGTTCAGGAAAGGTATCAACAAAGACATAACAGAGTTTAGAGGTATAAAGAAAGTTATGGCACACACGCTATTTAGAAATGACCCAAACCTTTCTCAAAGGCTTGTGTTTTCCACTCTCTCCAATTAACACAAACTGTCCCTACCACTCCTCCATTCATCAAGCACAAAGTCAAGAACAAAGCAAGCTTGGGAGGGCAGCGGTGAGGGCAAATTGGTCTTTGCTCTGAGGAAGTCATCACAGTCTCATTTCTAAAGTTTACCTGATCCAAGTCATTCCGTAGAGCAATTTTGCTTGTTACTAGTTCGTGGGCGAGGTCATCATTCTCTTGTTCCAACCTCATGCTGGCCTCCTGTAATCTTCGGTTCTCCCTCTGCAGAAAAAGAACAACAGCCGGAGGTGGGCATTAGTGTCTGGACATACAGAAATGAATAGAACTAGTGAGGAAAAACAAGCAACAAAGTGAACTTTCAAAGGTGTAAAAAGGAGAAGGCGCAAGTGGCACAGGAAGGCAGGATTGCTGTATGGGAAACAACAGTGAGTTTAGCTAGCAATGCAGATGCGGTTCTCTACCCGGTGAAACTTGTCCCTTAAACTCTCAAGATGGAACTTCATTATAAAACATGTGCCACAAAGAGCAAACTTTCTCAACGTACCCCCCCAATCCTGTAAGGTTTTTACATAGATCTAGAACACAGACACAAGCAATTCTTTATTTGAAACATGCACAGTAGTCTCACCCTTGACCTCAAGAGAAACCACGAGACACAGTAGGAATGAAACAGGGGAAAACCACTAGACATTTCTTCAAATTGTTTTCCTAAGACAGGGTTCATATTGAGTATATTTAAGAGCATTAAATCAATAATCATGACACATGGGTTCATGACTTTGCTAACAGTCGACATTTTTATTCTTTGAGTAAGAATATATTTACTTTTCTGAACACTTATTTTTGGGTGACAGCAATAGTCATATCTAGTTTTGTTGTTTTTTAAAAATCTTCAGATTAAAACATTCCAGGTAAAATAAATTACTGAGGATTTCTGCCCCCCACCTTGAAAAATCTGAAACAAAGTTACATGATAAAAAAACAAAAACAAACGAACGAAAGAAAAAAAAAAAAAGTCACTAATTCTTATGAAGTAAGGTCTTTCCTTAACTAAACACTGTGAACTTGGTATGTTCACAACTATTTTCAGAATAGTTATTTCATGTCTTCCATTCCAAAGTATCAAAATTACTTTCCTTGCTACTGTTAACAGTTATAGGAGATTCAAAAGACAGCTGACAGGAAAGACTAATGTCACGAGACCTTCCTGTTTTTCAGATTTACTCTCCTAACAGTGTTTTCTGCAAAGGTGGCAAAAACCTTTTTTTTTTTTTTTTTTGTCAAAAACCTTTGACAAAGCAGTGATACAAAACTAGAAGACAAATATATGTTTTGGAAGATAGTTTATCATAGCATACCAGGCAATGTAAAGTTAATTTTATCTTCTATATAACAACCTGGTGTTTGCTATATTGAAAGAGAAGACAATTTCTCTCTTTTTCCTGTTTTCTAAAAGAAGGGCTAAGAAACATTGCACTTTGATTAACCAGCCACCAGGGCCCATTTCTGTCTTTTTTTTTTTTTTTTGGAAAAAAATTAGAAAAGTTGGAGAATGTTAAAACATTATTGAAAAACATATCAGCCGAGCGCGGTGGCTCACGCCTGTAATCCCAGCACTTTGGGAGGCCGAGGGGGGCGGATCACGAGGTCAGGAGATCGAGAGCATCCTGGCCAACATGGTGAAACCCCGTCTCTACTAAAAAATATAAAAAATTAGCTGGGCGAGGTGGCGGGCGCCTGTAGTCCCAGCCACTCGGGAGGCTGAGGCAGGAGAATGGCGTGAACCCAGGAGGCGGAGCTTGCAATGAGCCCAGATCCAGCCACCGCACTCCAGCCTGGGGGAGAGAGCGAGACTCTGTCTCAAAAAAAAGAAAAACATATCTACCAAAAAAGATAAAAACAATCCCAAATCACTTTCATACTTTAAATAAATTCACAATAGAATTCGACTCAGTGTTAAAATACTGGAGAAGGCTGGATGAAGTGGCTCGTGCCTGTAATCCCAACACTTTGGGAGCCTGAGACTGGAGGATTGCTCGAGCCCAGGGGTTCAAGACCAGCCTTGGCAACATGGCAATACCGCATCTCTACCAAAAAAATTTTTTTAATTAGCTGGGTACAGCCGGGCACAGTGGCTCATGCCTGCAATCCCAGCACTTTGGGTGGCTGAGGTGGGCGGACCACTTAAGGTCAGTTCAAGACCAGCCTTGCCAACATGGTGAAATCTCATCTCTACTAAAACAAAATACAAAAATTAGGCGGGTGTGGTGATACACACCTGTAATCCCAGCTGCTCAGGAGGCTGAGGCAGGAGAATTGTTTGAACCTGAAAGAGCTTGCAGTGAGCCAAAATTGCACCACTGCACTTCAGCCTGGACGACAGAGAGAGTGAGACTCCATCTAAAAAAAAAAAAAAAATTAGCTGGGTGGTGTGGTGTGCACACATGATCCCAGCTACTGGGGAGGGTGAGGTTGGAGGATCACTTGAACCCAGGAAGTCAAGGCTGCAGTGAACTGTGATCATGCCACTGCATTCTCGCCTGGGTGACAGAGTGAGAACCTGTTTTTTAAAAAAAAAAAAAGAAAGAAAGAAATACATAATAACAGGAAATGCTTACAATGCCTTGTAGGGGGGAAAAAAACCCCAATAAATAACTGGAGAATCTCATTATAACAATATAAACAATAAATATTGACTGTAGGTAGTGAATTTTCTTTACTGTTGTCCTTTTCCTTTTAAAAATGTTTTCAAGTTTTCTACAATGCATATATATTTGTAATAGGATTTAAAAAATAGTTTTATTAAGGAAAAAAATTCAGAATTTTAATTCCATTGGAAGGGATAAGATGCCAAAATGAGAAAAAAAAATTTTAAGTCCACTTCTGTTAGAAGGTCATATTCTACACAAAACCATATTGGATCCTCCTTTTTGACTAAGATATAATGTAACCCCTCAGAAGTGGTGCCTTGCTAAGAACTCTTTCCCCAGATGTTCCTGAGAAGACTGTGTATGCTCTTGTAGAGGCAACTTGTACTCATCAGATTCTGTCTGTTCCCTCAATCTACAGAAGTTCCACCCTCCCACAGAAACATAATAAATGTAGAGACGAAAAAAACAGATTTCTAAAAAGCCAGAGCTTCTACAATGAAATCTTTCAATCTTTGCCTAAGTAACACAATTTCTAGCAGGGGCTGAAGAGTTAGCCTTTATTTCTGATATATCTGTTACTCTTTTTCATGGAAAAAAAAATTTTAAATACTTATAGGAAACTTAGATTAAAAAAAAGATTTGAGAAGCTTTTTCAATAAATTTCCTACTAGCCAGGAAAGAGTAACAATACCAGCACAATTTCAACATGACATATTTCACAATGCAGCTGCTTAGCGAGGGAAGAGATTTTTCTCATTTCTTGATAAATCTCTTCAAGAAACTAAGATAAGACTACTTCAATAGCTATTCCCGAGTTAAGTGTCCTATTGCTATTGAAATTGTACCTGTATAACCCCAAAGTATAAAAACCTCCCTCGACTATTATGTACATTACATCCATTTGTCACAAGTGAAAATGTTGCCACTACCAGTTTTTCAGGTTACAATTATATGCTTAGAATTGAGTTAAAGTAACCTCCAGGTAAAGTCATAGGATGTTCGTGGAAAAATACTTTGTTCAAGTATTTAGAAATCATACCAGGTAGCTACTTCACTGTTGATTAGAGATAAATGTCTGATGGATTATCTGTTATATAAGAAAGAGGTGTGAGTTCAGCTGAAATTCTGACTAGTAACTTCTCATTACAATGACTGTTGCAACTGAAACTCTTCCTTACAGACACACAGTTAAGGGGCAAGGGCAAGGGGTTGGAAAAGATTTGGGAGAAACTGAGAGCCTTGGTCCCTGCAAAGCAAAATAGCCTAGAGGGCACGCCTACTGGCTTTTGCTTTAGCAAGAAGCTTCAATTTAGTGTCTGCAAAGCAAGCAGCACAGTGGGAAGTGTCAGACTCCTGCTCTGCACTCACAGACAAGTGGGAAAGCAAGCTACGGGGCCAAAAATGCAGTATCATCCTCCAAAGTATGAACCCAGGGTGAGTGCTACTGAGCACTACAGTGAGACTCTGCTACTGAGATGGAGATCTTCTACAAAGAACTTGCCCACACTTACCTACTGAGGGCTAAACAGAGCTTATATTACTTGGCTGTCTTTTACAGTTCTTCTCAAGGAGCCAAAACTGTTTTCAATACTGACCCATTCCAGAAAAAGTTTACCTGTATTCTAGAATGGAGAAGAGAGTTTGGTTTTGATGGTCTTTTTTTTTTGATACTACTTTTCTTGGGAAAGGTAGTAACCCTGCTTGGCTCGTTTTGAAATGTTAACAAGGGTTGCCCATGGGAGACAGACTTAAAGTCAGCCCCAATAACCTCAGTCAGCCCAGAGAAATTCATATGCTCTAAGTCTGCACAAGCAGATGTGCTGACTGCTCAAAGCCTGTAAACAAAACAGGCAAACTGGTTCCCTCTTGCCTTTCAGAAAAGATTACAGGAGACACTGCTTACATAACTCTTAACACTCACATCACACTGTCTGAAGCATATACTCCCCATCTCACACAACTGACACCATTTGAATAAAAAGCAGATAACAACTGTCCTCATAGTTTCACCCCTCATGGATACGAGATGTACAGCTGGGAAAGTTTGGTTAGTAACTTTTGGGAGGAGGATACTGCATTTTTCAAAGAGACAGACACCAATGTTACAGACATACATAGATTAAAAAAAGAAACTTACCTCCTCAAAAGTCATAGACCAACTACCGTTTTCAATCATAGGTACAAAGACAATTAAAAAAAAAAAGAATATCCAATGAAATTGAACACCTACTAAAATATTTATGAAATGGCAGTAACAAAAACAGACACTTCTTAATGCTCTTTTGCTTTTCCTTCAAGTGTGATATAACTCTAAGTTCTCTCTGTGACTGCAAACATTCAATGGAACAAAGTATACTTGAGGCAGCTAGTGGGCAAGTCTCAACTCAGGAAGACTCATATCCTCAAACTCCTCCCTCTCCACACTGCTGTTTACAGTTTGCATGAACGACTAAAATGCTGTACGTGGAACTATTAAGGAACTACGGTGTGAGGTGTTGATACTGTGTTGTTAAAGCTGGGTGGAAGGAACTTCCTTATATGACAAAGTCAGAAATCTTGCAAAACAGTTCATCTTCAGACAAAAGAATGAAATTGCTGGGCAGGGTAATGCAAAAAAAAAAAATGGATCCTGGATCTCATGTGTACCTTGGGGCTGAAGTCTGGGTGAAGCAGTTCAAGGGATTGTGAATGTCATTTATTCCAAGATGAGAAACCAGAGAAATGTGAACTTGTAATTAAAAGTAAAGAAACTAAGCTTTAAAGGAAAAAATGACGAGGAGGGAGGTGGCTTTATAAACCCTAGCTCAATATTTTGGGTGTTGTCTGCTGCTATGATGAATTCTTGGCACATGGTTTTAAAGCCTTTTAAGGGTCAGGAGAAAATGTTTTCCTAAAAGACTCAGTGCAAATTTATTAGCAACAACACACTCAACGCTCACATATTTTCTTTTGGATACCTCTTTTAAAAGAGTTGACAGCTATCATATTCAAGTTTTCAAATGCCTACAGATAAAATGTTTAAATATCTATGTTGTCCTTAAATGAAGGTCTGAGAAAGAAAATATGGATATTTGAAGCTTTTTACTTTACTCATCACATCCAATTTTATCTTTGTAGTGGAAAATTTCAAATTTTTAAATGTCAAACTAAAAACAAAATCTTGTCAGTAATAAATGACAGCTGGCCAAACAGACTGCATTTCTTTTAGGACTTAAAAAACTATCTTAGATTATACTCTTGCATAGAGGTCAGCAAACTTCTAGTGTAAATTGCCAGACAGTAAATATATTAGACTTTGCAGGTCGCATGGTCTGTGTTGAAATTTCTCAACTCTACCAGTGTCATACAAAACCAGCCATACATAATAAATAAATAAATAGGTGTGGCTGTATATTACAAAAACTGGCAGTGAGCCAGATTTGGCCTATAAACCACAGTTTGCAGATTCCTGCTCTACTCTAGCACACAAATCAAATTTTCAAAAAGCAAATGCATTCTAGATGATATAGAAATATTATTAGTGTCAGGTAATTTTCTCAGTAATACTTAAACGGAAAAGAAAACTTTCTAAAAATTAATGAAAGTTTCTTGAAAACTCTGACGATCAATAAACACACTAGAAATTCTTAGTGTGCCGAATGCATATTCTTCCCCCAAGGGTTAAGTATGAGGGACTAAAAGACCAGCATTGTTAGAAATCGCCCACTCCTGATTAGCTATATTGCTTGAGAAGCCAAAAGGATTTAGTTTCGCATCTTCACCATCCTACAACAATGAACTCTCTGGGTTATCCAAGCTCAAAGAGAAAGTGGAAGCCTTCTGAAGTTTATCATTAAGTTATCATAGGCATATAGAAAACAACCTCATGTCTATTACTATTCCTTAAAAGCACATTATTTCTAACATAATATTTCCAAAAGCCAACACAGTCTCTGTGATGTGAAAAAATAATAAAATGTAAGTTTATTTCCTCTGGCAGAAAAACGTGTTTTTTTTTTTTTTTCTGTTTGTTTTTTTTAGATGGAGTCTTGCTCTGTCACCCAGGCTGGAGTGCAGTGGTGTGATCTCAGCTCACTGCAACCTCCGCCTCCCAGGTTCAAGAGATTATCCCGCCTCAGCCTACTGAATAGCTAAGACTACAGGTGTGTGCCACCACACCCAGCTAATTTTTGTATTTTAAGTAGAGAAAGGGTTTTTACCACGTTGGCCAGGTTGGTCTCGAACTCCTGACCTCAAGTGATCCACCCGCCTCGGCCTCCCAAACTGTTGGGATTACAGGTGTAAGCCAACGTGTCTAGCCAGAAAAATAATTTTCAAAGATGGATTCACTTATCTTGACTCCCTTGAGTAAGAAAGGGTCCAACACCAAAAAGGGCCCAACATTTTTTAAAAAAAGTCTACTCCCTCGTTTTTATAGGTTAGAAATGTATCCTAATTTAAACTTTTCTTCATTTGTCAAGTTTAAAAGAAATGTGGTAATTGCTCTAAATTATTGCATTAGATATGTAAGGATGGCAAAAAAGTACAATTAAGCTTTATTTCAAATATTTCATTTGTATTATTTTTACTATGCATAATAGCTTAATTTGAAATTACATGTAGGAGCAACTGCTCTACAAAAACTAGTATGTGCAAGAAAAAAACTGTGGAAACATAGAAGAATCATTTCCTTTGTTTAAATTACATTTTGATTTTAAAAATTACTATGTTTAATCTCAAGAACGAGGTTAAACATTCTAAATTTAATTGTACTGAACATGGATAAGACACTTCGATTAGAAATTATGTATTCATAATACTATCTGTGTCCCAAACCCAAGACAGTGTAAGCATTCCAGATTCTTTTAGTATTTTCCCATCTAGAACAGGTAACCTTTATTATGCTTTGGGAGATTCACTGAATTTAATTAATTAGCTGTGTGTGTGTGTGTGTGTGTGTGTGTCTGTGTGTGTGTGTATTTATTTATTTATTTTTGAGATGGAGTCTCACTCTGTCGCCCAGGTTGGAGTGCAGTGGCGTGATCTCGGCTCAATGTAAGCTCTGCCTCTCGGGTTCGCGCCATTCTCCTGCCTTAGCCTCCCAAGTAGCTGGGACTACAGGTGCCAGCCACCACACCCAGCTAATTTTTCTTTTTTTTTTTTTTAGTAGAAATGGTGTTTCACTGTGTTAGCCAGGATGGTCTCGATCTTCTGACCTCGTGATCTGCCTGCCTCCGCCTCCCAAAGTGCTGAGATTACAGGCATGAACCACCGCGCCCGGCCATTTTTTTTTTTTTTTTTTTTTGAGACAGAGTCTCGCTCTGTCTCCCAGGCTGGAGTGCAGTGGCATGATCTTGGCTCACTGCAAATCCCCCTCCCAGGCTCAAGTGATTCTCATGCTTCAGCCTCTCGAGTAGCTGGGACTACTGGTGCTTGCCAGCACACTCAGCTAATTTTTGTATTTTTTAATAGAAGCAGGGTTTCACTGTATTGGCCTGGCTGGTCTGGAACTCCTGACCTCAAGTGATCCACCCACCTCAGCCTCCCAAAGTGCTGGCATTACAAGCAAGAGCCACCATGCCTGGTCAATTAGCTGTGTTTTTTAAGGCTTAGTTCACATTTGTGCAAAGAGTTCTTTAATTGAACCAGAAAAGCATATCATTCTCCAAAGGTAGATGAAGGCTACAGATCTCCAAAAAGTACCATCAACTGACACCATCACTAGAAAACTTACCTCACAATAGAAACAATTCATCTCTTTAAGATAGAAAATATTTTAATTTCTGAAATTGGTAACTTTGCTTATTAAGGGCTTAGTTACTAGTTTCTAAAATACACTAAAAACAGCTACACATATTGATGAATGTGTGTTTTCTGGGGAACCTGTATAAAAATGAAAACATGCTTATTTCTACAGCCAAATCTTTATCCTAATTTCAGCTTATTAGAAATCAATCACTAAATTTACAAACCAAAATATTAGAGTAGACAAAGAATTTTACACAAATCTGGTCAGGTCCAAGTTAAGAAGGAAGATAAAAGAGATTTGAAATAAATATTCTACATTGTTCTTCCAAAAAAGTTTCCTTTCTGTCTCTTGGAATCCAGTCATGAAGAGAAACAGAAAGAATAGAGGCTATAAAGCAGTCATTATGGTGTTCACTGAGTTTAAAATATAAACTGATGCCAAGCCCAGGTAGCACAGGCAGTGCATGTATATGTGTGTATGACCTACGTATATATGTTTATATCTGTGTGTATACATACAATGTACAACATATGTTCTATCTGGAAATTAATGAGCTTCACTAAAAACTAATGTACCACCCGTACCACCCACTGTGTTGGATTTTATCCTACAAATATGAACACATGTAAGATCAATAGTCACTAATTAGCTCTAATTTCAACAGGAAGCTCTCCCTCCTGCAAGGCTTCTAAACAGGTACCTCTGGTGTGACTTAGGGTTCATGAAAGGAAAAGGGTAGCCTAAATGACAATCCTCCTGGAACATTCTGCTTTTTTTTTTTAAAAGTAATTCACATACTATAAAAGTCATGTTTTTAAAATGTGCAATGTAATGATTTTAGTATATTCACAAAGTTGTGCAATCATCACTACTTCCTAATTCCAGAAGATTTTCATGATACGTCAAGTTTTAAAATTTAAATTTATACTAACATTATTTCATTTCTTTCTTTGTGGTTGAGATTTAAGTGTTGAATAAAGGTGACTATAGCGATATAACCTGAGCATGAAGATATTTACATATGTCATAAAAATAGACATCAAACACATGTTTACATAGATATAGCAAGAAATATGACTGTTGAGAGCTACATCTACATTGTTGGATCTTTAATCCCACCTCCAGGTTCCCTGTGATAGCCCTTTTACATATGCCACCATGTCTAAGAGAAATAGCATTGAACTGAAATATCTCTTAAAATATCTTATTATATAACATATGTGGGCTTTAAAAAATAAATTTCCAGGCCGGGCGCGGTGGCTCAAGCCTGTAATCCCAGCACTTTGGGAGGCCGAGACGGGCGGATCACAAGGTCAGGAGATCGAGACCATCCTGGTTAATACGGTGAAACCCCGTCTCTACTAAAGAATACAAAAAACTAGCTGGGCGACGAGGCGGGCGCCTGTAGTCCCAGCTACTTGGGAGGCTGAGGCAGGAGAATGGCATAAACCTGGGAGGCGGAGCTTGCAGTGAGCTGAGATCTGGCCACTGCACTCCAGCCTGGGCGACAGAGCCAGACTCCGTCTCCAAAAAAAATAATAATAATAAAAATAAATAAATAAATAAATAAATTTCCCACAACCTTCCTAACTCTCTTGTCATATGGCAAACTAGGGTGTGGAAATGACTTTTCAAGCAATATAGATTCTAATGTTGAGGAGGGGTTGTCACTGAACTGGTGCAAGTTCTCACTCAATGCCCTTCAAGATGTTCCCAAGTCAGTCTTTAAGAGTTTACATTGGCCGGGCGCGGTGGCTCAAGCCTGTAATCCCAGCACTTTGGGAGGCCGAGACGGGCGGATCACGAGGTCAGGAGATGGAGACCATCCTGGCTAACACGACCATCCTGGCTAACACGGTGAAACCCCGTCTCTACTAAAAATACAAAAAATTAGCCGGGCGAGGTGGCGGGCGCCTGTGGTCCCAGCTACTCCGGAGGCTGGGCCAGGAGAATGGCGTGAACCGGAAGGCGGAGGTTGCAGTGAGCTGAGATCCGGCCACTGCACTCCAGCCCCGGCGACAGAGCAAGAAGCCGTCTCAAAAAAAAAAAAAAAAAAAAAAAGAGTTTACATTAACTGGGTTTCCAGTCCAAGATCTATGAATTATAAAGTTATAAAGTGCTCATTCCCAGGACAGAGATCTTATTCTTCACAGCATTAAATTTAGAAGATGTAAAAGGTATTTTCTAACTTTGCTACTTTAATTAAGATAATTATAATATGGCTTCTTAAACTACATATTGATCATCTTAAAAACCAAATATGTTGATGGTTAGAAACTTATGTTGTTGACCGCCACCTTGAAGGTGTAATTATAATCTGAGAACTATAAATTTGCCAAGTGTATTACCAGGACAAATGCCTAGACATTATTAAAAGAGTATAGAGACATTAGATGAATGTACTGACAAGTTACCACAATGATCTAAAAGAAATAGCGATAGAGGGTATCAGATAAGTGCAAATAAGAAGCAACAATACTTGAACTTAAAAAGTAATGCCTGCTTTCAAAACAAAAAGTTTAATCCTACTTTAATCTCTCAATAAAAACTATACACATTGATAATCTTACATGCTATAAGTAATTTAAAAATAATGTACATCTTACTATTAATGTATACATACCTGCTTTGGCACAAAAAATGATTTAAGACACAATAACAAGCTCAATTCCAGCCTGATTTTAAATGTACAAGTTTGGTCTTCCATTTCTCTCTTATTTTAAAGCATTCTTCACAGAATTTATTCACAACAATGGTAGTAATAAGAAAATCAGAATGATGTTAGCAAAAGGAGAGCTTCATTTTGGATGCTTAATAATAGTTTATAATTACTACCTTCCAGCCTTTCTAAAGCAGCATGCCATGTGATTTACATTAAAAGTTGGTTTTATTGAGGGGATGTTGGTGGTGAAAATTAGCTTCAAATGTTATCTGTAAACACCTTATCTGTTAATAATTACCTGCTATAGAAGTATGTGGGATTTTATCATCAGATCTTGAACCACTTCTATAAGCAAGGGGAGATTATTAGTTGGCAATACTTGAGAGAAATGAGAACAATCAATAAGGGACTAGAGGGGAAGACCCACATAAGTTGGCATTATTCTAGTAATAATTGCATAATTTGTAGTAGTAGGCTTCATAAAATAACAGCCATTTATTGAATGCAACTATAAGCTGAGTCCTTAACATACAGCATCCCTCATCCTTGTAATAATCCACCAAGGAAGCAGATACACTATATCTTTTACAGATAAGGAAGAGGTTCAATAACTAGTCCAAGATGCTGAATGGTGGCATAGGGATTAAAACCCTCAATATAGAATCCAAATCCTGTGCTCTAAAAAAATGAGCAAGACTTGAGTTCAGGTCTGTCTGACTACAAAATCTACATACTCCTACCATGTTCCTCTGTACACATCCCGTGTTATTCAATTCAGCAACAGAGATAAGATATTCTGTGTGACTATGCTGCCTATGTCCAGCTCTGACCACATAAAGATAACTCTAGTTACAAAAGTAGAAGTCATCCCAATGTGGGTGATTTAATTAATAATGTCACACAGTCCATTTATTGGCAGGACATTTCGGCACTGCTGCTTAGTGCTGAAGATACAGTATTCTTTTATCTTAGTGTACTGATGTGGAGGGAGATGGAGCTATTATGTATCTGTATGAGTCTGAAAAATTAAAGCATGTTGAAGAGAGACAATATTTTACTTGGAAAAAAATAAGTTGGAAATAAGTGTTTCCCAACATTGCATCCTGGCAACAGTGTTGCTAATAACCACTGAAGAGATTCACAATTAACGAACGTATTAAAATGAAATTCTTTTGATTCTGAAACTTCATACTATAAGTCAAATATCAGTGTTGTTCAAAAATTCATCTGTGGAAATAAATGTTGCAACAAACACCATTACTGTGCTCAATATACCTTTGTGATTTTTATTTTTCCTTCCAAGTGAGTTGGTATTTTTAACATTTGCTACAGATAGAGGCAAGTTTGAAACATCCTTGTGTCAGTCTTGGAACAGTTCACCTGCTACAAGTCTTTGTGGATATGACCATGCACAGCTAAAACAGTACTTTGCCATTTTTCCTTTTTGTTTCATTTTTGAAAGTAGAAAGCCACTTTCTTTTTCCCCTCTCTTTCTCTCAGCTTCTTATGAAGATTCCCAGTATAAATGCAACAGCTGGAGTTACCTACAAATATACAAACTGAAAGAAAAGAAATATTATGGTTGGCTATTTGGGAGTCTCCTGAAATGAAAACATACCTGGACAGTTAGCATGATCAGAGAGTGTCTAAATCAATCGAGGAGGAACAGAGGGAATTGAACTTGCCACAACTGCTGCTTTAAGTAAAAAAAAAAAGAAAAAAAAAAGGTACTTTACTGGGAATGGTGGCTCGTGCTTGTAATCCTAGTTACTTGGGAGACTGAAGTGGGAGGATTGCTTGAGGCCAGGTGTTCAAGATCAGCCTGGGCAACACAGCAAGACTCAGTCTCATTTAAAATAAAAAAGAAGGTACGCTGATAGGTGCAACATATTTCTCATACCTTGTATCTATCCATTGGGTCTTCCTGTTGCAGCTGACTCTCTCGCATTGTCTGATATTCTTTCTCATATTTCTTCAGCTTCTTGGTTGGTACCTGCAGGGATTTGAGGAAAACCATGTTAGACAAGGGCGCCATTTATGAAAAAAAATTCAGATGTGTTTGCTAAATATCTGGCATTCTAAGGGAACATACCCAACTCAAAGTTAGGAGAAAAATACAGACTCCAGAGTAGGGGTTGGCAAACTTTTCCTGTAAAGGTCCAGGCAGTATATATTTTAGGCCTTGTGGGTCATATAGTCTAGGCTGCAAAGATTCAACTCTGTCATTATTCCACAAAACCTGCCATGAGTGATACCTAAACAAATGAGTCTGGCTGTGTTCCAAGAAAACTTAATTTACAGAAACAGGCTACAGTTTGTCCACTTCTAAAATTGCTGATGTCACAAACTTCTCTTGTTAATGTATTTAATAGTGCTATTAATTTTAACTTTCTTAAGTATAATTCACTCATATCCTTCTATTACATTTAAAATGAAAATTATTATGTTATACAAGTAAAAAATTTAGCTACAAGAAATATTCTAAAATGGCCTGGGCATGGTGGCTCATGTCTGTAATCCCAGCACTTTGGGAGGCTGAGGCAGGCGGATCACTCGAGGTCAGGAGTTTGAGACCAGACTGGCCAACATGGTAAAACCCCATCTCTACTAAAATTACAAAAATTAGTCAGGCATGGTAGTGGGCATCTGTAATCCCAGCTACTCTGGAGGCTGAGGCATGAGAATTGCTTGAACCTGGGAGGCTGAGGTTGTGATGAACCAAGATTGCACCACTGTACTCCAGCCTGGGTGACAGAGTGAGACTCAGTCTCAAAAAAAAAAAAAAAAAAAAGAAAAATATTCTAAAATGGAGTTAGTATACTGAAAGGTTTTAGTGTTTGACAATGAAAACTCAAATATAGAATCATTGTGCTGTATGAGATAATAGAAAGTCATCTAAACAACTCATTTATTTCTTGCGAAAATTATGTCATCCACAAAAGACAGTAGTTTACTCTTTTCTGAAAAAAGACTAGAATCCTATGGACTCTTCAAATTTTAAAAATAAACAAATAAGCACAGCATAGTATAAAAGCCTCAATAAACAGATATTTCACCTCTCTTAGGGGACAGTGGTGCACATCTATAGTCCCAGCTACTTGGGAGGTTGAGATGGAAGAATTGCTAGAGTGGACAAGTTCCAGGCTGCACTGCACTATGACGGCCACTTACTCTAGCCTGGGCAACAGAATGAGACTCAGTCTTTTAAAACAAATAAACAAAAAAACTCCTAGCCTCAGTTTCTTCGTCTATAAAATAGCAGGTAAACAAAATTTCTACCTCATAATGGTGTCAGGAGAATTAAATGAGTTAACAGAGAGGTATCTAAAACAATGCCTGGTTCATGGACATTTTTAAATTTTTTTAAAAATAAGTATTCAATCAAAATTAAGGTATTAGAACTTACTCTGTTCCATAATACATATTAAATATACTTTTAGTCTTTCTTTGGACAAAGTTATAGAATTCCTTTACTTATTTATTTTATTTTAACTTTTATAGAGGTGGGGTCTGGCTATGTTGCCGAGGCTGGTCTCAAACACCCGGGCTGAAGTGATCCTCCTTCCTCAGCCTCCCAAAGCACTGGGATTACAGGCATGAGCCACTGTGCCTAGCCCATGATTCCTTCAAACATCAAAACCTTTCCTTAATGTTTTTGTTTGGTTTAAGATTACAAACATGCTATGTTGCAAACTTCTTGCAGATTCTGAGAAGGAAAGGATGATGTGTTGCCCTCAGTATCTGCCATAATACCTAGTGGTATTTGGCTCATACTAGGCCCTCAACAGATTGTTTCTTGTTGAGTTTAAAATATGGTATTTAGAAAACATATACATATGAGTGAGAGAGCAAAAGAGAATGGAAAGCACCTAGCATGAATATAAAATTATCTCACAATTTCCTTATTTTCATTAAAATGAGGACAGTATTAATTCTCTGGCATCTGGCCAAATAATTTGTTACATAAAAACAAAGACACCAGGTGTCATTCCCATCTTATTCTAATTACTTTGCTTTTGCTATCCAGGAACACTATGAAGTACTAGAATTATCAGCTTCCGACCACAATTGGGAAGCTTCACAAACTCAGTCCAAACCTGATAGATGACACAAACCAGTCAACAACCACATTATGAGAATATTCATCTGGCTGATGGGGGAATGTCTCCCCAGCCAAACAATGAGTGAGGACATTTCCCAGGGTGAAACTGAATTGCAAAACCACTGCTGAATACTGTTATAAGAAACACAGATCCTTTATTACTCCATCTCCAGAGACCTCTAACAAGTATACTGTGACCAACTAGAGTGCAATAGAAAGGAAAGCACCAGCTGCCAACTGTGTAGCCTCACAGATCATTAGATAAACAAGGGAAATATACACGATCATACGTTAACAAAACAACAATGACATTATTTTTCTTGGCTTTGATAGCAGTCTCAATTTCTTTCAGTTTTATTTTCTCTATATACTTTAATCATACACTGAGAAAACCAAAAATAGACTCTGAAGATGAAGTTGTAAATCACTAGCACTAAAATAGTCCTGGAGTTATAGAAAAAGGGGAAGCTTCAAGGTTTTAAGGAGTGACAAGGTGTCTCCAATGTTTCCCTAGGACCAGATGCAAGGGCCAAGGGGAGCAGCTAAAGGTATTGTTAGGAGACAGCCTACTCCTGGAGCCATTTCCCCACCAGATCAGTATTTCAGTATTTTTACTGCAGGAATACCATACCACTGGACACCAGGCTGAGTATTAGTTCCATGTGGAAGTATTTTCTACATGGTTCTAAAATGGATCCACTCACCAGTGACTGAATTACATACTGGAAGCTTGTGCTTAGAGAATTCTGAAACCATATTTTTAAACTTCAAACTATTATCAATATTTTTTTTTACATGTAAGAGAAAAAAATATTCTTTTAAAAAGATATTTTTACGTGTCCTTTTAAAAGTCCTTTTACTACTTATATTAAGAGGTTCATTTCAAAGTGAAATATTAAAAAAAAAAAAGGCAATAACACTCTCAATAAGCTAATCCTTTCCCATCTGGCTGAGATTCTAGGATATTTGGCTTCATCTTGTTCAAGGAAACAGAGCAGGTTCCCAGAACAATATGTTGCTAGGAAACCTTCCAAGCTTATTTATCTTGTGCTGTGGGGTGATACTGAGCATCCACCTGTGTGACTGGCACAACATGAAAGGGAGGAAAAGGGTGGAGGAGGAAGAGACAGGAGAGCTGATATGAAACTCTTGTTATTTATGAGGTAATCAAAGAAAATAGATTTTCAGTTTTTAAAACCATATTTCAGGACAAACTTGATTTTATTTTAGGGAATACTGAATGGGATACAGAAGTTTGAAATTTTTCTTACTGGAGAAAGAAATTTAAAAACATCTTCAGGGCTGGGCGCAACGGCTCACGCCTGTAATCCCAGCACTTTGGGAGGCCGAGGTAGGCGAATCACCTGAGGTCAGAAGTTCGAGACCAGCCTGATCAACATGGTGAAACCCCATCTCTACTAAAAATACAAAATTAGCTTGGTGAGGTGGCGCATGCCTGTAATCCCAGCTACTCAGGAGGCTGAGGCAGGAGAATCGCTTGAACCCGGGAGGCGGAGGTTGCAGTGAGCCAACATTGCACCATTGCACTCCAGCCTGGGCAACAAGAGTAAAACTCTGTTTCAAAAGAAAAAAATAAAATCTCTTCAGTATGTACTTTTAATTAAAAGAATAAAAAGTCACTAAGAGTTATCAGAATTGAAACATCCTATAAGTAAGGGTGTACTTGAAGAATGTGCTAAGAACCACCAGTCCAGGTTGGGCACGGTGGCTCACGCCTGCAATCCCAGCATTTTGGGAGGCCGAGGCAGGCGGATCACCAGGACAGGAGATTGAGACCATCCTGGCTAACATGGTGAAACCCCGTCTCTACTAAAAATACAACAACAAAAAAAAATTAGCTGGATGTGGTGGCGGGTGCCTGTAGGCCCAGCTACTCAGGAGGCTGAGGCAGGAGAATGGTGTGAACCCGGGAGGCAGAGCTTGCAATGTGAGCCAAGATTGCGCCACTGCACTCTAGCTGGGGTGACAGAGCAAGACTCTGTCTCAAAAAAAAAAAGAACCACCAGTCCTTTTAAATGTCTACCTAATGTTGAGGTCCTGTTCCACCAACTGTCCATGCTCTGTCCTTCCAGTATTTCCTAAGTTCAAGAAATGTTCTCAAAGAATATATAACTGTTTTATGTGTGCAACTAATGATGAGCATTCACTACTTTGAAATGGTATTAGTAACAGGCAAACAAACAAATAGAAAAAGAAAAAAAAAAAAGGATATCCATTCATGGCAAGACAACCCCTAACAAGTATGATAGCAGTCATTTAAATTATCAACCAAGGCTTGACATTGCAGGCTTGACACTACATTTGGCAGCATTTACAGACAGAACCAGTGTTTTCACCTTTTAAATAGTTTATAATGTTTATATTTCACACTGTGCTTGGCCCTGACATTGAAATTCCTAACATAAATATCCATTTACAGAGAAAGAGTAAATTGGAGCTGGAGGAACCTTTGGAGACTACTTGTCTGGTACAATCCCTTCTTCGGGATGAAGAAACTGAATAAATGTGGCTTGAGTCTTGGACAGAGCCACCTGATTGCAGCAGAGCAAATGGGAGTCTGGGTGGATCCACTGCCTCTATGGCCTGCATTCTACTCCTTCCGGGTACTGGGCCACCTCTCAGGTGCAGGCTTCCCAAACTTTAGTCATTCAGATACCACTTTCATTATTTTTGCCATACCCATACACATTGTACTATGTTTTTTCTTTTTTTTTTTAATTTCCTTTTTTTTTTTTTTTTTTTTTTTGATGGAGTCTCACTCTCTTGCCCAGGTTGGAGTGCAGTGGTACGATCTTGGCTCACTGCAACCTCTGACTCCCAGGTTCAAGTGATTTTCCTGCCTCAGCCTTCCGAGGAGCTGGGAGTACAGGCATGCACCACCACGCCTGGCTAATTTTTGTATTTTTAGTGGAGACAGAGTTTCACCATGTTGGTCAGGCTGGTCTTGAATTCCTGACCTCGGGTGATCCACCTGTCTTGGTCTCCCAAAGTGCTGGGATTAGAGGCGTAAGCCACCATGCCCGGTTGTAGCCCATTTTTTCTTTAAGAGTCAGGGGTCTCACTATGTTGCCCAGGCTGGTCTCGACCTTCTGCCCTCAAGTGATCTGCCTGCCTCAGCCTCCCAAAGTGCTGGGATTACAGGTGTGAGCCACCATACCCAACCAAAATCAACTAATTTTTTTATATACATTTATTTTCCAAGAAAACATTCCATTTGGAATCAACATAGACAACCGTGGTAGGCAGAAAATGGTCTCCCAGAGATGGCTGAATTCTAATCCCTAGAACTTGTGAATGTGTTACCTTACATGGTCAAATGAATTTTGCAGATGTGATTAAGGTTAAGGACCTTAAGATGGGAAGGTTACTTTAGATTGTCTGAGTGGGCCTAGTGAAATCACGTGAGTCATTAAAAGAAGAGAACCTTTCGGGACTTCATTCAGATATCACTGCTGCAGAAGGATCAAAGAAATCCTGTGTGGCTTTGAAGACACGGAAGGAGATCCATGAGTAAGGCAATGTAGGCAGCCTCTAGAAGCTTGGAAAAGGCAAGGAAATGGATTCTCCCAAAGAACCTCCAGAAGGGAAGGCAGCCTGGCCAACATCCTCATTCCCAGCCCAGTGAGACTCTTATCAGACTTGTACAAAACTATATACTAAAAGATTTATCTTCGTAGTTATTTGTTATGGAAACAATAGGAAACTAAAACAACATATTATAAATAACTACAATTAATTGAGCTACTAAATGTTTACAAACAAAACTCAGTTGAAAGTCTTAACACTTTTGCTTAAGGCAATATAAGAACTCCCCTGCTCTTTATTTTACAACCAACTGCAAATTATGTCAATATGAAGTCAACTATAAACTATTAACCTTATGTTATAAATACCAGAATATTGGGGCTAGGCGTGGTGACTCACGCCTGTAATCCCAGCACTTTGGGAGGCTGAGGTGGGCAGATCACAAGGTCAGGAGATCGAGACCATGCGGCTAGCATGGTGAAACCCCGTCTCTACTAAAAATATAAAAAATTAGCTGGGCGTGGTGGTGGGCACCTGTAGTCCCAGCTGCTTGGGAGGCTGAGGCAGGAGAATGGCATGAACCCAGGAGGTAGAGCTTGCAATGAGCCAAGATCACTCCACTGCACTCCAGCCTGGGCAACAGAGTGAGACTCCATTTCAAAAAAAAAATACATACATACATACATACCAGAATACCAAACTAGACAGCAAGCAAAAAAATAAAAACAACTCCACCCCAGCCCATGCATGGATTCACTCAGTGCCTTTCTGCTTTCTCCCTCAGATCACTAATGGCAACTGGTTGCACCAGTTGTACCCAGCTCCTGCCAAGGATCTGTGTGTCTGCTGGGTCTGTCCAACAGACCCTGGCCGATGGATGAAATGAGTACTCAGACACAGGTATGCAGTGTAAGAGCAGCTAGGTGACTGCCTGGCTCTAGTCACCAGAAAGCAGCCCCGAGAAGCTGGAGCTACTTGCTTTTATTTGATGCAGGCACAATGCCAAAAGCCTGGAGCAAAAACAACCTGTAGGTAATTAACATTTATTGTTCCCCTTTCAGGGAGAATGTCCCCACAGATGATCAAAGGTCAGTTCTTGGTCAACATAAGTAAAAAAGCTTAAGATAAATTCCCCCACACTCTCTTGTACCTACTCCTTGCCCAATGCCTCAGGGTTATAGAAGAGCTGCCTTCAGCTATTCTCCCCTGGGGCTCTGCAGAACCTGCTGACCTTTCAGAAGGTTTGCGTCCTTTCCCTATAATTTTTCCCCACCACTCTGACTGATCTCCCACAGTGTCCACTGATATTTTCTATTATGTTTCATTGTAATTCCACAATTATTTCTCAGACCCTCTAAAATGATTTCATAATCAGCAGTTTGAAGGACACTGCACAAAATGAAATGGGCTTTTTCATCTATTCCTCCCATAATAATACTCAGAGGGTTATAGTTCTAAATCACTGGAGCAGCTTTATTAACTCTACTTATCACCAATACCCTCACCTGTCATTACAGATGAGAGCAGGTCCTTGTCAGCTGTTATCAGGAAATACAAAGAAAAGAGCTTAATGAGTTTGAGGCAAAGGGGAGTGGTAGGGGAATGGCGAGGGAGTGCTAAACAGTGACCTTCAATAACAGTAAAAGAGCACAATAATGACTTATTTGCCTTACTCTTTCTCAGTATTAGTCATGCTGGCCTCAGTTGGAGATATGGGAGGGGAAGACTGAAAAGAATATACCCAACTTTCTTCATTCTCCATGTTTTCTCTCTTCTTCCCATTTAAGGTGTTTATTTCATATTTGTATATATGACTCTTGTAGATTGAATATATATTAATCGTGTTGTATATCAATAATTATTAGATGAATTTACCATAATAATCTTCATCTCACTAATCATATCAACCAGTGATATCACCCTATTTTGCATTTTTACTTTCATATCTGATTTTGAATACTTACTAATATTTGAATTTCACATGCATTAGTTATTTCTTTTTTTAATTTTTTTTGCACGCCACCACGCCTAGCTAATATTTTTTTTTTTTTTTTTTTTGAGACGGAGTCTCGCTCTGTGGCCCAGGCTGGAGTACATTTTTTTTTTTTTTTTTGAGACGGAGTCTCGCTCTGTGGCCCAGGCTGGAGTACAGTGGCCAGATCTCAGCTCACTGCAAGCTCCGCCTCCCAGGTTTACGCCATTCTCCTGCCTCAGCCTCCCGAGTAGCTGGGACTACAGGCGCCCGCCACCTCGACCGGCTAGTTTTTTGTATTTTTTAGTAGAGACGGGGTTTCACCGTGTTAGCCAGGATGGTCTCGATCTCCTGACTTGGCCTCCCAAAGTGCTGGGATTACAGGCTTGAGCCACCGCGCCCGGCCATAATTTTTGTATTTTTATTTGAGATGGAGTTTCTCCATGTTGTCCAGACTCCTCTTGAATTCCTAACCTGAAGTGATCTGCCCTCCTCAGCCTCCCAAAGTGAGTTATTTCTAATAAAACTTATTTTGGCCAGGTGCGGTGGCTCATGCTTATAATCCCAGTCCTGTGGGAAGTCAAGATGGGTGGATCACTTGAGTTCAGGAGTTTGAGACCAGCCTGGACAACACGGTGAAACCCTGTGTTTATAAAAAATGCAAAAATTAGCTGAGCATTGTGGTACATGCCTGTAGTCTCAGCTACTTGGGAGGCTGAGGTGGGAAGATCACCTGAGCCTGGGAGGCAGGGTTGCAGTGAGGTAAAATCATGACACTGCACTCCAGCCTAGGTGACAGAGTGAGACCTTGTCTCAAAACAAAACAAATAAAAACAGTTCTGCTTACCTATAAGATTTGGTTAAGTTTCCTGATTATCAAACTCAATCATCTTTTTTAAGAGACAGGGTCTTGTTCTGCTGCTCAGGCTGGAGTGCAGTGGTGCAATCACAGCACACTGCAGCCTCGAATTCCTGGACTCAGGTGATCCTCCCACCTTAGCTTCCTGAGTAGCTGGGACTATGGGGCACATCACCATGCCTAGTGTTCTTTTTTTTTCTTTTTTTTTTTTTGTGGTAGAGCCAGGGTCTCACTATGTTGCCCAGGATGGCCTCAAAATCCAAGGCTCAAGCAATCTTCCCACCTCAGCCTCCCAAAGTGCTAGAATTACAGGTGTGAGCCACCATGTCTGGCCCAAACAAGATCATTGTACATTTAGGAGTTCAAGGTTTTGTTTTGTTTCGTTTTGTTTTGTTTTGTTTTGAGACGGAGTCTCGCTCTGCCGCCCAGGCTGGAGTGCAATGGCCAGATCTCAGCTCACTGCAAGCCCTGCCTCCTGGGTTTACGCCATTCTCCTGCCTCAGCCTCCTGAGTAGCTGGGACTACAGGCGCCCACCACGTCACCCAGCTAGTTTTTGTATTTTTTTTAGTAGAGACGGGGTTTCACCGTGTTAGCCAGGATGGTCTTGGAAGTTCAAGGGTTTTGTATATTTAGGAGCTGCAGTGCTTTTCAACACCACAGATCTTAAACTTCGGATCATAATTAACGGAATAATAGAACTCTTAAATAACAAATTTGAAACTCACTATAGTAACTTGAAAAGAACTTATACACAGAAAAGACAGAAATAACAGAATACACATGTAAAGATTTTCCAAGTTGGTCTATGCTCTGTAATATATATGGCATGATCTTTGGCATATCCTGACTTTATGAAATAGTATACTAATTTTGTGAAAAGTTGTTTTTGCATTTAAGTAGGGAAAAGAACCTGGGCACTACCAGTGCTTCTCAAGGTAAGATATTATTGGCATTTTGGGTAGAATAATTTTTGATGTAGACTGTGCTCTCCATTTCTGAGCCCATGGCATCCCTAGGCCCATTTATGATTTCACCTATTAAATGTCAGTAGCAGCTGCCTGTCACTGTGACAAACAGGATGCCTACACACCTTTCTAAACCAGGTGTGGATGTTGGGGGCTAGTAGATTTGAGGGGTACATGTTTGAGAAGATACGGGATTCATACTAAAAACCACTGAGCTAAACTATCCATAAAGACAAGAGGAGAGGCCTGGAACAGTGTGCAAGGTTTTTAGCACTGCAATGATATATTCAGACATCCACTTCCCTCTGCTTTGTTCTTGGTTAGCAGTAATTGGCACTAAGTATGGAATTCCTTCATATCAAAAAATTTCCTAACAGTTTTCAGCCTATAATTTAGAAAAATCTGTATTTAATCCTGCCAGCAACTCCATGAGGGAAGTATTATTTGGATTTTACAAATAAGTTGAGGATAGGTAACTTGCCTAAGATCACACAGCTGGTAAATAGTCAGAAATGAAATCTAGTTGGCCTCCAGAACCTGCCCTCTTTAACTACTTTGCTCTACTGCCTAGCACCAGATGATGAAAGTAAACCTGCTCAAGAAGCTGACAGTCTAGACATAGTGCCAAATATGTGTCTAGTTATCATTTAGTTTCATAACTGCAATAACAGATATTTATAAAAGGTACAAAGATGATCAAGGAGAAATTTGTGGGACAGAGGGTTAGAGAGGGAGAAGCACCTCAGTGAGGAGGATTTTCATGATGACTGGTTTATGCAAGCTTCCTTGCCCAGTTAAAACACAGAGCTGGATATGTAGGCTAAGCTTGTAAGGGAACTGAGTTCCCTTGTACTCAGTTTTAACATTAGGTCAGTCACTTGTAAGAGCTATCTTTCAGGGTTTGATGAATCTCCTTCTGTAATTCAGAAATGAAAGATACAAAAATATTAATTTATGGATGCGAATGCTGGTAAAGTACATCACTATGTTGTTCTTTTTTTTTTTTTTTTTTTTTTTTTTTTTTTTTTTTTTTTTTTTTTTTGTGATGGAGTCTCACTCTCTTGCCCAGGTTGGAGTGCAGTGGTACGATCTTGGCTCACTGCAACCTCTGACTCCCAGGTTCAAGTGATTTTCCTGCCTCAGCCTTCCGAGGAGCTGGGAGTACAGGCATGCACCACCACGCCTGGCTAATTTTTGTATTTTTAGTGGAGACAGAGTTTCACCATGTTGGTCAGGCTGGTCTTGAATTCCTGACCTCGGGTGATCCACCTGTCTTGGTCTCCCAAAGTGCTGGGATTAGAGGCGTAAGCCACCATGCCCGGTTGTAGCCCATTTTTTCTTTAAGAGTCAGGGGTCTCACTATGTTGCCCAGGCTGGTCTCGACCTTCTGCCCTCAAGTGATCTGCCTGCCTCAGCCTCCCAAAGTGCTGGGATTACAGGTGTGAGCCACCATACCCAACCAAAATCAACTAATTTTTTTATATACATTTATTTTCCAAGAAAACATTCCATTTGGAATCAACATAGACAACCGTGGTAGGCAGAAAATGGTCTCCCAGAGATGGCTGAATTCTAATCCCTAGAACTTGTGAATGTGTTACCTTACATGGTCAAATGAATTTTGCAGATGTGATTAAGGTTAAGGACCTTAAGATGGGAAGGTTACTTTAGATTGTCTGAGTGGGCCTAGTGAAATCACGTGAGTCATTAAAAGAAGAGAACCTTTCGGGACTTCATTCAGATATCACTGCTGCAGAAGGATCAAAGAAATCCTGTGTGGCTTTGAAGACACGGAAGGAGATCCATGAGTAAGGCAATGTAGGCAGCCTCTAGAAGCTTGGAAAAGGCAAGGAAATGGATTCTCCCAAAGAACCTCCAGAAGGGAAGGCAGCCTGGCCAACATCCTCATTCCCAGCCCAGTGAGACTCTTATCAGACTTGTACAAAACTATATACTAAAAGATTTATCTTCGTAGTTATTTGTTATGGAAACAATAGGAAACTAAAACAACATATTATAAATAACTACAATTAATTGAGCTACTAAATGTTTACAAACAAAACTCAGTTGAAAGTCTTAACACTTTTGCTTAAGGCAATATAAGAACTCCCCTGCTCTTTATTTTACAACCAACTGCAAATTATGTCAATATGAAGTCAACTATAAACTATTAACCTTATGTTATAAATACCAGAATATTGGGGCTAGGCGTGGTGACTCACGCCTGTAATCCCAGCACTTTGGGAGGCTGAGGTGGGCAGATCACAAGGTCAGGAGATCGAGACCATGCGGCTAGCATGGTGAAACCCCGTCTCTACTAAAAATATAAAAAATTAGCTGGGCGTGGTGGTGGGCACCTGTAGTCCCAGCTGCTTGGGAGGCTGAGGCAGGAGAATGGCATGAACCCAGGAGGTAGAGCTTGCAATGAG
>NW_012119487.1:5475279-5479033 GCF_000951035.1 Colobus angolensis palliatus | reverse complement strand
GTGTTAGCCAGGATGGTCTCGATCTCCTGAACTCGTGATCCGCCCGTCTCGGCCTCCCAAAGTGCTGGGATTACAGGCTTGAGCCACCGCGCCCGGCCTGTTGTTCTTTTTTAAATGCTGATATGACCCAAGTTAACATTTTCTGAAGTGAAGATTCCCGGTGTTCAGTTCAGGTGCCTAGAAAATTAATAGGCCAAAGATACTGGCCATTATGTGCTGCTCTTGCTCACTTCAGACAATTTCTTAGGATGAATATAAATGATCTCATTTAATATATTAATCAATGGACAAAGAAAAAATAGATTTGCAATACAGTATCACTTTCCTTGGAAATTTGGGGGTTGCTGAGAGTTTCTAAGTCAAAGTCACAGTTATTTCTGAAAGGACTTCTCAAGATCTGGACACAAAGTGGATCAGTGGCAACCAAAATTCTAACAGTCAGTATGTAGTAGTATAAAAGACTCAGGAAGAAACAGATGAAAAGGAATCAGGAGACGGCATCCAACAAGAGGAGGGACACATCCTACAGGCTTCACTTAATCCTCTTCATAGTGGTCAGCAAAAGAAGTCACTTTGAATTCTTTTAAGCTTTTAGCACTAGGAGGAGAGGGAACATATTAAATAACAATATTTTGCCCCATGTGCTTGGGTGTTGGGGGGAACCCCCAGAGAATCTAAGAGCCTGTAAATGATTATTAGCTGTATTCTAATACTTAAGGAGCATAATGGTTTAAGGGGGTGGGGACAAAGGACATACTTATCTCTTGCAACTCTAACATAATTTCCAAGGCTTATTATAGACATCAAATTCCTAGGCATTCTCCTCCTGAATTCATACTAACATACAATCTATGGTGCTATACTTGCTTTAATCTCATCTAACATGTCTAGCTTTCCCAATTACTCAAGCCTAGTGGTGTGCAGACTTGTGACAGGTTCCTGGACCTTTATTCATGAATAATTACATGACATGAGCCACTTTCCAGTGTTTGTGGCTTACTCCAGAATGTAACATGCTCATTAAAGTATCTTTGAGAGCTTCTGAAATACTGATTTGTACTTTATTTGCCACATTCTCGTATAAGCTGTGGTCCCAATGCTGTAGCAATTTTGGGAGACTTGCATTTTACAGAATCTGCTTACCTGTTCATTTTTAATTCCTCATCTTCAGGCCTGTAAATCTAATCTTGTATAATATTTTTGTGGAACTCCTTGGCACTTCTGCTTTAGAGATTTCCTATCAATAAATAATATCTGGAGGTAGAGGAATTTCTGTACTATGTGCTGACAACTCCTAAATTTATAGTTTTCAGCCCAGAACTTCTAAGCTTAGCCTACATATCCAGTTGTGAACTTCCTATCATCATTTGGATGATTCACATTCAAGACATTTAAACCTGGACTAATACCCCACCTTCTACCCACAATTTGTTCTTCTCCCACTGTTCATCTTACATCCAGAAGCTCAAGCCAGAAACCCACAAGTCACCATTGTCTTCTCCCCCAGCCAATGCTCAGGCAATCCATCACTAGATTCTATACTGTATGCCTCCAAAATATCTATCTTGTTTTTCTTTGGAACTTCACTGGCAATGCCCAATTCAAGCCATAATCACCTTTCATCAGAACTAGTGCCATAAATTCCGAAGTGGACTCCCCATGTTCATAGTTGCTGTACTAAATCTTTTTGCCATTGGGCAGCCAAAGTAATTTTTTTCCAGGATGCAAATCTAACATCATTTTCCTTCCTAACATTTTCCAATTGCTTCCTATTGCACTTAGGATAGAGAAATACTTGGCTCTGCTAGTCCTATAGAATCTAGTCTCTATCTACCTCCCCTTCATTCTCTACGCTTATATTTTGCAAAAGTGTGGTTTGTCCATCTCAGAAAGTACATAAAACTATCCAAATAGGTACAGAAAGCAAAAGGTGACTATGAGAATTTCATGTTGTTTTTAGAACATGAAAACAGTCAGGAAGGACTATGTTTATTTCATCTTTTAAAAATATTCATGCTTATTTTATTGTAGTACAGGTAGCTAATTTATTTAAAAATGAATGTACATGTATTGGTGGTATGGGCTCACATGACTTTCATTCACAAGGATCACAATCAAGAGTTTAAAGACAATCAGTCTCTGCTCCAGCCACACAGGAGTTCTTTTAGTGCCTTTACTGCATCATGCCCTCCCCTGCCTCAGGCTTCTGCTGGGATGGATCTAGCACATTCACCCTAAAATTCTGATTCAGAAGGTCTGAGGTGTGATCAGGCACCTCTATCTTTTTAAAAAATCTTAATGTTAATATTTGTGGATACATAGTAATTTTATATATATATGGGGTACATATATATGGGGTGTGTGTATATATATATATATGTGGGGTATATATATATACATATATGGGGTACAGGAGATAGTTTGAAACTGGCATGTAATGTGTAATAATTGCATCAGGTAAAATGGGGTAGCCATCCCCTCAAGCATTTATCCTTTGTGATACAAAGAATCCAGTTACACTCTTATTATTATTTTTTTTTTGGAGGCAGGGTCTTGCTCTGTGGCCTCAACTGAAGTGGTGTGGCGCAGTCACCGCTCACTGTAGCCTCAACCTCCTGGGCTTAAGTGATCTTCCCACCTCTTAGCCTGTAGCTGGGACTACGGACACCCACCACCATACCTGGCCAATTTTTTGTATTTTTTGTAAAGACAGGGTCTCGCTATGTTGCCCAGGCTGGTCTTGAAACCCTGGGCTCAAGTGGTCTGACTTCCTCAGCCTCCCAAAGTGCTGGGATTACAGATGTGAGCCACTGCACCCAGCCCAATTATATTCTTTTAGTTATCTTTAAATGTACAATTAATTATTATTGACTACAGTCATCCTGCTGTGCTATCAAACTCGAGGTCTTATTCATTCTAATTTTATTTTGTGCAAGTACCTTTATATTTACAAAGCTACTCAGGCAATTTTGATGTACTGCCCATCTGAAAAACCACCGAACTAAAACATTAAGTACTAGAAAGGAAGAAGAGACAGGCGACAGAAGCTTTTATGAATTGGCCTGAGAACACAACCACCACTTCCTAAGGGAATACCCATTCTGAGTTTCAAACAACCAATTTATAAATAAATTTTAGGAGAGAAGAAATTTGTAAGATCAGGAAGGACTATTTTAGTGTCCCAAAATATTTCAAGAATCTATTTACATAAGCAGCTTGGATATAAGAATAAAATTAAGTTTTAAAGAAGACAAAAACCATATTCTTCACGCACAATTATTTGAGCAGCAGTTTCTCTTTGATACTCTACTTGGGGTGGTTTAGAAATTAAACAGGCTGGTTGGGCACGGTGGCTTACGCCTGTGATCCCAGCACTTTGGGAGGCCGAGGCGAGCGGATCATCTGAGCTTGGGAGTTTGAGACCAGCCTGGCCAACATGGTGGAACCCCATCTCTACTAAAAATACAAAAAAATTAGCCAGGTATAGTGGCTCATGCCTATAATCCCAGCTACTCAGGAGGCTGAGGCAGGAGAATCGCTTGAACCCAGGAGGCAGAGGGTGCAGTGAGCCGAGATCGTGCCATTGCACTCCAGCCTGGGTGACAAGAGCAAAACTCCGTCTCAACAACAACAAAAAAAAACAAAAGAAAGAAATTTGGCCGGGCGCGGTGGCTCAAGCCTGTAATCCCAGCACTTTGGGAGGCCGAGACGGGTCGATCACAAGGTCAGGAGATCAAGACCATCCTGGCTAACA
>NW_012119487.1:5474465-5475034 GCF_000951035.1 Colobus angolensis palliatus | reverse complement strand
AAAAGAAAGAAAGAAATTAAACAGGCTTGGCTGAGCATGGTAGCTCATGCTGGTAATCCCATAATCTCAGCACTTTCAGAGGCTGAGGCAGGTGGATCACCTGTGGTCACGAGTTTGAGACCAGCCTGACCAACATGGCGAAACTCACCAGCCCCCCACCACCGCCCGTCTCCACTAAAAATACAAAAATTAGCTGAGTGAAACTCTGTCAAGAAAGAAAGAAAGAAGGAAAGAAGAAAAGAAAGGGAAAGAAATTAAATAGGCTTGCATTTGACAACTTTCTCTGTCAAATACTAGCTATATAATTTTATAAGCAATTTACTTAAACCTCTTACTCAGAATTTCAATTGTTTATGTTTTGTAATAGGGTAACACAAACCACTACCATGACCATTTCCTTTAATTGAGCACACAGTGCATGCTGCAGCACTGGCCTAAGCACTTAGCACATACCTATATACATATATATATATATACATACATATATATATATTTTTTAGATGGAGTCTCGCTCTTTCACCCAGGCTGGAGTGAAGCGGCGCGATCTTGGCTCACTACAACCTCTGTCC
>NW_012119487.1:5433579-5473630 GCF_000951035.1 Colobus angolensis palliatus | reverse complement strand
CCGGGTGAGGTGGCGGGCGCCTGTAATCCCAGATACTCAGGAGGCTGAGGCAGGAGAATGGCGTGAACCTGGGAGGCGGAGTTTGCAGTGAGCTGAGATCCGGCCACTGCGCTCCAGCCTGGGCAACAGAGCGAGACTCCATCTCAAAAAAATAAATAAATAAATAAAATAAAAAATAAAAAAAAACAGAGAGAGAGAGAGATGGCCAAATAGACTCTGGGGTGGTTGAATCAGGAATTTAACTCTGGGAGAAACCTGCTTAAAATTCCACAAAGTCTTAACTGGGGGCAAACTGAAAATAATATATTTTTCCTCCTCTCACCGCCTTCTGAAAAAAAAAAAAGCATTGAGAGCATAAACCACTCAGAAGATTTACAACTTAAAGCAGATCACCTTAAGGTACTGGAATCAGTCAGTGCTTAGATGGAACATTTTTTGAGGCCTACATCTTCACTGAGAGTGCCCTTATTTTCTATTTCCTATTCTTCCTTGTTTCTTTCTGTTCTCACTGCATCCCATACGGATTTGTACAAATGGGTTCTTTTCTTCACCCACATGTAACAGTTGCTGCTGGATCATAACCATTCCTTCTATTGGTTTTAAAATCTGTTTTTCTCATATTCTTTACACTTGAAGGAAAGAAAAAAGGACATTTAGCCTGTTTTTCTTTTAAGCAATAAAAATTCTTCTCTCAATGTATTGATTATTCTCAATGTGGGGCTAAATTATGGAAATTCTGATTCTTTTCCTCTTTGAAAAAATTAAGAAGCAATAATATCAAGTTAGTATACCATGCTGGATGTTTTTTATTTCTTTTGGGGGAGGTGCTCAAAATCCATTGTAAATCTCAAGTAGAAATCCATTTCTAAATGAGTTTTTGGTTAGAAATCTATTGGAGAGGAATGGAATGACTACCAAGCACTAAAAATTAAGACAGTAAGATGGCATGCATTAAATCTGGTTCCATGTTGAATTGTATTGATCTGATTTCAGGGAGTAGAATAACCAGATATAGTTCCAAAATTGGACCACAGAAAGCTGATATAGCTATACATTCAGAGTGAGTTAATTAAGCTTATTTAAACACAGACAATAAGAGAGGAGAGAAAGAATGATGGGAAAATCAAGTAGGTCACTGTTCTCTATTATTATCAAGTGCTAACTTCATTATAACAGTACTGGCCTTTCCACCATAAAATGCTAAGAAACCTGAAACATTACTTTTATGTCAGTTGTCGCTGGCAATTAGGTCAAAAATAAATACATATCGCTTGCTAAAAATACAAGAGGCAGAAGGCTATAGACATTTATGCTCTAAGAAATTTAATTTGAAACTAATGTATAAGACAACCTGAGTAAATATGACTTTAGAGAGATTCAACTTTACTATACCAGACTATATAAAGGACAATGGAAAAGAAAAATGGGAAATTTTACTGTATTCATCTACCTATAAAGACAGTATAGTCACCACCAGTAATATTAAATTGCATGAAGATTGTCCTGACTTTTTTTTTTCTTTTAATTTTTTGAGGCAGGCTTTTGCTGTGTTGCTCGGGCTGGAGTGCAGTGGTGCAATCACAGCTCACTTCAGCCTTGACTTCCCAGGTTCAAGCGATCCTCTCACCTCAGCCTCCTGAGTAGTAGCTGGGATCACAGGTGTAAGTCACCACACCTAGCTAATTTTTTTGTAGAGGTGGGGTTTCACGGTGTTGCCCCAGCTGGTCTTGAACTCCTGGGCTCAAGTGATCTGTACACCTTGGCCTTCCAAAGTGCTAGGACTACAGGTGTAAGCCACTACACCTGGCCTTGCATTGCCATTTTTATACATCAACTTTTTAGCTTGGGAAGAAAAGCTTATCCATACAACTTTGCTTTCTTTCTTTCTTTTTTTTTTTTGAGACAGAATCTTGTTCTGTTGCCCAGGCTGGAGTGCAGTGGCGTGATCTTGGCTCACTGCAAGCTCCACCTCCTGGGTTCAAGCGATTCTCTTGCCTCAGCCTCCTGAGTAGCTGGGATTATAGGCCCACACCACCATGCCCGGCTAATTTTTTTATACTTTTAGTAGAGACAGGGTTTTGCCATGTTGGCCAGGCTGGTCTTGAACTCTTGACCCCAAGTGATCCGCCCACTTAAGCTTTCCTATAGTGTTGGAATTACAGGCGTGAGCCACTGCATCTGGCCACAACTTGGCATTTCTAAAAATGATTTATTCACTCACTCTTTCAACAAGTATTTATTTACTATTTACTATGTAGCAGGCAAAGCCATCCTGGAACAAAGGCACAGTCTATCCCCTGGAGGAGTTTACAGTCCGGTGGGGAGAAAGTCTTCTTTTTTTTTTTGAGATGGAGTCTCGCACTGTTGCCTGGGCTGGAGTGCAGTGGCATGATCTCGGCTCACTGCTACCTCCACATCCTGGGTTCAAGGGATTCGCCTGCCTCAGCCTCCTAAACAGCTGGGATTACAGGTGCCTGCCACCACATACAGCTAATTTTTGTATTTTTAGTAGAGACCAGGTTTCACCATGTTGGCCAGGCTGGTCTTGAACTCCTGACCTCATGATCCTCCCACCTCAGCCTCCCAAAGTGCTGGGATTACAGGCATGAGCCACCACACCCAGCCTGGGAGAAAGTCTTAAAAGAAATAATCACAATATAAATAAATGCTGTATTTACAAAGTAAGTTAAGTACTCTGAGGGAGAAGAAAAGCTGGAGGGATACTAATACATGGCTCTAAATGTTATTGCTTCTCTGAGGAATGACAATGAAGCTGAGCCTTGAAGAGTAGGGTAGCCAGTGAGGATTCGGGAGAAAGGGTCTTCCAGGCACAGGGAACAATGAGCACAGGATGACGAAGAGCAAGACTGGCTACACAATTTGCAGGCTCAGTGCGAGATAAAAATTGAACACAAAAACTAAGAATTTCAAGCTAGTGATAGAGCATTCAACCAAGTATAGGGACCTATGTGACTGCACAGGTCACACACACATTAAGCCAGTTTTGGAAAAAGATGCATGTTTAAGGGACGTAAGGCCAGTTGCTGGAGCACAGAGAAGGGAGGGATTGCTAGCTGAAGAGTATGAGAGGTACACAGGAACCAGTCCAAGGTGCAGGGCCTCCAGGGACCAACCTCACAGAGGTTCATAGTTTCCTGAAATAGTTAGCAAAGAGCTATTGTGTAAGCAAGGCTGTTATGTAATCATTCTGCTGGGTGCTGAGAGGAAGACAAAGAATATAGTTTCTGCTTTTAAGGAGCTTACAAATAATTATTTAATTTAGGGTAGAATGTGACAGGTTCCACAAGAAAGGTATAAGTACCAATATGTGGGGGCTTCAAAGGATGAAGATGACTCCGTTGGAAGTGGAGAACTGCAAAGCACACAGACAGAAGAACTGCACACTGACTGAAATTAGCATACTTCTGCCGTTGGAGCTATGATTTAACCATATCAATGTAGAAATAGCAAGCACATCCAGCACTTCCTATGTGCCAGGCACTGAGTGCTATACGCTTTACGTGTATTAATTCATTTTAGCCTCACATCTCTGCAGTAGGTGCTATTCTATCATTTTCATTTTATAGAAGAAGAACAAAGGCACAGAAACGTTAAATAGCTTGTCCAAGGCCACATAGCTAGTAAAGTGGGGATTAATTTGAATCCAGGCAGTCTGGGTTTAACATCCTTGCTTTGAACTATTATACTATACTATCATTTTACTAACATTAAGTGTTTTATTTGGCTTTGTTTTTTAAATCTATGTGCTATAATTGCACCTCCTTTACTTTTCTCCTGGTGTACTTGGTTAGTTATATATACTGCTTAAAATTGGCTGGGAAATATAGAATAAGAGAAATAATTGTCCTAAATATTTGTACTTCTTTATTATCTAGAGCCAGAGTTGGCCGAACAGCAGTATGAAATACATTGAGGTGAGAGTTTCTGAAAGAAGACAGTATAGACAGCACTACTTTCCTCTGCTGCTGAAGTCAGTCCCAGTGTGTCTTTGCACCAATGGCTAACTAGAGCCATGCAGTTATGGACAATTACTACTGACTCCCTTAGAACTATGAACAGTGAATTAATGGAACTCTAAGAACTCACACATTGGCTCCCAGTGTCCCTATGACCCAAAGCTGGATCTGTTCCTTACAGAATTGGTAAGTACATGTATGTGCTCATTATAACAAATATCTACTGCGTACAAGGCACTGTGCCACACGCTATGTGGGATACAAAGAAAGTTATGACACAGTCCTTTCATCAAGAAACTTACAATAAATTTTAAAATTGTGTTAATGCAACAATAGAAATATAAGCCTCATTCTATGATGGTGCAGAGGAGAATGAGTTCACAAATCCATCAGAAAATTTAGGATAGACCTTAAGGAAGAAATAGCATGTAAGCATTGTCCCGGAGGGAGGTTTTGTTATTGACCATTCCAAAGTGTCAGGGGATTTTTTGTTGTGTTTTGTTTTGGTGGGGGAGAAGGAGGGTATATATCAGTGCCTCCAAAGACTGAAGACAGGCGTGGCCATAGGTCTCCTCACTACCTTTCTACCAGGTAGAAAGCATCTTCTGTTAGGTGATAGCCAACAGGCCCAAACAGTCCTCTGCCTCGGGTGCAGGCATTAGGCTATCTGGCTTGCTAGAATCTTATGTGCAATTCATGCAGGGCCAGAGGAAACTGTATGGTATTTCTACCCAGTCCAATGTGAAATTATTTCTGGCATCCTTTATGATAACTAGAAAACCCTCTGGTGTAGATTTAAAGATAAGCAGGTTAAATTTACAGTAGTTATCTCCTGATTAGGGTCTTTCCAATGCCAAACAACTACCCTTACATTATGTATTCCCGTATCAGTGTGTTTGAAATGTTAATCAATCATGTCCAAGGTGTAGACTAACTAACACGTTGTGTAGACTGGGGTGTTTTAATGTAAATTACAGACAGTGTTACAGTAGGGTAGGGCTATGAGAGGGGTATAGGGAGGGAGAAGATGTTTCAGATGGAAGCAACAACTCATTATTGCTTCTATCTTTCCTCATTCCTAAAGGAAACTTCTGTAAGCAAAGGCATGGAGCTACAAAATGTGGGTCTACTAAATGTGCTAAGCAGTTCTGTTTGTTTGGGTGAGGAGCTACATGACCTGGCACAAGGTACCTGCAGAGTAGGCCGGAAAGAATACACTGAAGCCAGATTGAAGACTGTCTAGGTTGCTGCCAATCGCTGAAAGCATGAACCTATTTTGGTAGTTGCTAGCTCAGTGACCATATTTTCTGAAATAAAAACTAGGCAGATGGTCTTAACAGATGTTTGCATCCATTCTGGATATGAGAAGCAATTTGGAATATGAAAGAACCTAAAATACTAAAAGTTTTTGGATTGTTTTGGTAGCAGGCTTATGAGGCAGAATATTTGACGTTAGAACTGTCTTTTAAAAGAAAAGTCTTGTCACAATGATGTGAAGAGATCACTGAGGTTTTAAAATAGTAAAAGGATCAAGACTGTGTTTTTACAAATATGAATCTGGAAATCATGTATATGCTAAAGCAGAAGGGAAAATAAAGCAAAGAAGAAAGCGTTAGGTGCAGTGGCTCATGCTTGTCATTCTAGTATTTTGGAGGGTGAGGTGAAAGGATCACTTGAGCTTAAGAGTTCAAGACCAGCCTGGGCAACAAAGTGAGACCGCATCTCTACAAAAAATTTAAAAAAAAATGAGCTGGGCATGGTCAGTGGTGTGTGCCTGTAGTCCCAGCTACTCCAGAGGCTGAGGCAGAAGAATCCCTTAAGCCCAGAAGTTTGAGGTTGCAGTGAGCAATGATTGTGCAACCGCATTCCAGCCTGGGTGACAGAGTGAGATCCTGTCTTAAAAGGAAAAAAAAAAAAAAAAAAAGAAAGAAAAGGAGAAAGGTAGCAATTGAAAGGACATTTAGGAAGTCAGGAAAATAAATCAAGAAAAAGGAACTTTGTGAAGAAGGTGACAGTAGAAAGGGAAAGGAAAGAAGTTTTCCTAGTCTTGGGAATCAGTCTATGTCACTCATGTAATAATCACATATGGCTGTCATGAGCTATTCCTGGGGTATGAATTTTCCAAACTCCATTGGGATGCCTTAAGGCAAAAAATCCTGCCTTACTTACAGTTGCTATCTACTGCAACCTAACACAAAAAGCCGAATACTTAGTAGATGCCTAAAGCAGATTTATTCAGTTAAGCATATTCTTACTGTCTCATGATTCAAATGGAATTTGTTAATTAGTTAACTGTTAGAATAAAAGAAACAGATGAAGACGATGCCCATATATTTTCCTCAAGTACAGGTGTTATAGGAGATAGGTGATGACACAGAGCTGATAAGCAGAAGAACATAGAAATGAACTTAACATAGGATATTCTTGTTACCTAAATGAGAAAACTGACAACCAATTAAATTTGGCAGTTTTCTCTGATATGTTTAACAGAGCCAATAATTACCTCTGTTCTGTGGGACAATTTCTAAAATAATGCATAAGAATAAGACTATTTGAGAAGACTTTTTATACTATACAATTGCAGCATTCCCTAAAGCAAAACTCAATTTTTTTTTTTTTTGTGAGACAGAGTCTCGCTCTATCACCCAGGCTGGAGTGCAGTGGCACAATCTCAGCTCACTGAAACTTCTGCCTCTTGGGTTCAAGCAATTCTTCTGCCTCAGCCTCTCAAGTAGATGGGATAACAGGCACACGCCACCACACCCAGCTAATTTTTGTACTTTTTTAGTAGCGATAGGGTTTCGCCATGTTGGCCAGGCTGGTCTCAAACTCCTCACTTGAAGTGATTTGCCCGCCTCAGTCTCCCAAAGTGCTGGGATTACAGGTGTGAGCCACCACGCCTGACGCAAAATTCATTTCTTTAATCTTGGATAGAACAAACATGAGAGGAAAGTTAGAACACCATGCTTGCTAGATTTTTAACACACAAACAACAGATATATACCTACCAATCAATCAAAGTATGTTCAAGAGAATTCTCATTTCAGAAAAAAAGGTAATATCAAACTTTCTAAAAACTGGTTACAAAATATCTAATCATTTTTTTATGTACAGAGTAAATCAAATGAGAATCTATCTGAAATTAGGCTTGGTCAAACACAAGTAAAGGAAAGACCCTAAGATTAGCTTATTTTGTGTGCCTCTTTAAGGTCCATCTACTGCAGTTTACACATAAACGATCGCTCTTCAAAGTTTGGGCTAGGGTGTTATTTATGTTCCCATTTCTATGGAAACTGTGGGGAGGCATGAAAAATATGGTATGGGAAAATGTGTATTTCAACCCTTACTTCCCTTCTACCCGTCCAGCCCAGTCCTCCTCATTTCCAGGGGAACAGGATTTGAAAGACCTCTGGAAGCTAAAGGTAAAAGCTCACTAACGGATTGCAGCTGTTGGACTGTCAGCTGAGAACTGCAAATGACAGCTTATCACAGCCGTCAAAATTTTTAAATTATGTTTTCCCTAATAAATCCCCCACTGTAATAATTTACAAGGGGGATCTGACTATATAGCTAGTGCAAGGAAAAACATTCAATGGGATCTTTTGAAGCTGAGTCCGTTGCTGTCTTTCATAATTCCAATGTCATTGATCATTTTTCAGAGAATAACTGCAATAGGAAACACAGTGAAATCAAAAGTACCCTCATCACCTCACTGTATCACAAACTTCCTCCAAATGGGGCATGTGGAAAAAGTACTGGGTAACTAATTAAACTAAGGATGGATGGAGAAAAGGAAAGAGAGGGAGGAAGAATCTAATTTAACATTTAAACACTATTTAATTATATTTTATTACAAGAAACTATGTGAAGATTGTCAGCTACCCACAGAAGGGGAACACTGAGCCTGGTGAATGTAGTAAAATCTAGACATAAGCCTTAGCAGAGAAATCTATAGACATACAGTATTGCTATCCAAATCACCTGAGTTCAAGTAGTGAGGTATACCTGTATTTCTTCAGTAATTGAAAAGGACAGGCCAGAACTTGCTAAAAATTACCCATTTCCCCTCTACATCCAAGGGCTTTGGAATACATACGTAAAATTATTTACAGATAGAAATCTGTGTTATATGCTTTTAGCTCAAGGGAAATATCCTCATTAATAACCTGAAATGTGACGGGGCGCAGTGGCTCACTACTGTAATCCTAGCACTTTGGGAGGCTGAGGTGGGCAGATCACAAGGTTAGGAGTTTGAGACCAGTCTGGCCAACATGGTGAAACCCCATCTCTACTAAAATACAAAAAAAAATTAGCTGGGCTTGGTGGCGGGCACCTATAATCCCAGCTACTTGGGAGGCTGAGGCAGGAGAATCACTTGAACCCAGGAGGTGGAGGTTGCAGGGAGCTGAGATTGTGCCACTGCACTCCAGCCTGGGCAACAATGTAAGACTCCATCTCAAAAATAATAATAATAATAACCTTAAATGAATGCCCTCATATAAAACACATGCAAAGTTTGAAAAAGAAAAAATATGTAATTCTTTTTGTTTTACATTTACATAGGTCAACTGTGTCTCTGAGCTACCTTTTCATTGTTTTTGGAGAGGTTGCTATCTCAAATTCTTCACTCTAAGTTGGCTTCTACTCACACATGCCTCAGGCAAATACAAAACCTGAACATTTTCTTTTTTTTCTTATTGTTTTTTTGAGACAGAGTCTCGTTCTGTCACCCAGGCTGGAGTGCAGTGGCCGATCTCAGCTCACTGCAATCTCTGCCTTCCCAATTCAAGCAATTCTCCTGCCTCAGCCTCCAGAGTAGCTGGGTCTACAGGTGCGTGCCACCATGCCCGGCTAATTTTTGTATTTTTAGTAGAGCTAGAGTTTCACCATATTGGCCAGGCTGGTCTCAAACTCCTGACCTCATGATCTGCCCTCCTTGGCCTCCCAAAGTGTTGGGATTACAGGCGTGAGCCACTGCGCCTGGCCAAAACCTGAACATTTTCTAATGTGATTCAACAAAATGGTGCCAAGAGTATTAACTAACAGGATAAGGGGAAAGTATTCTAACAGACTTTTGGGGCCATTCTTCTTATTCTTACCAAAATCTCTAAGGTGATATTTCCAAGATAAGAACAAACTGGAGAACAAATGGAGGAGCTCCAAATTAGGACCTCTGGTTTTTCACTGTTGTTTTTAGTCGGATTCTGTTTACTTCAAGAAGCACATGTTGAAAACCTACTTATCAACCAGCACCAGGCTGGGCACTGTGGCTCACGCCTGTAATCTCAGCACTTTGGGAGGCTGAGGCAGGTGGATCATTTGAGGTCAGGAGTTTGAGGCCAGACTGACCAACATGGTGAAACCCCATCTCCTATTAAAAATACAAAAAAAATTAGCTGGGCCTGGTGGCACATGCCTGTAATCTCAGCTGCTCAGGAGGCTGAGGCAGGAGAATTGCTTGAACCTGGGAGGTGGAGGTTGCAGTGAGCCGAGACTGTATCATTGTACTCCAGCCTGGGTGACAAAGCAAGACTCCATCTCAAACAAACAAACAAACAACAAAACAAAACAAACCAGCACTACGCACTGTAATACATTTATGACAGTTTCTAACTGCAAGGTATATATTTTTTTAATGAAGTATTGCTATTAAAAATTAATCTTGGGCTGGATGCGGTGGCTCATGCCTGTAATCCCAGCACTTTGGGAAACCGAGGCAGGTAGATCACCTGAGGTTAGGAGTTTGAGACCAGCCTGGCCAACATGGTGAAACCCCGTCTCTACTAAAAGTGAAAAAAATCAGCGGGGCCTGGTGGTGGGCACCTGTTATTCCAGCTACTTGTGAGGCTGAGGCAGGAGAATTGCCTGAATCAGGGAGACAGAGGTTGCAGTGAGTTGAGATCACATCATTGCACTCCAGCCTGGGCAACAAGAGTAAAACTCTGTCTCAAAAAGAAAAAAAATTAATCTTGGCCGGGCTTGGTGGCTCATGCCTGTAATCCCAGCACTTTGGGAAGCCGAAGTGGGTAGATCACCTGAGATCAGGAATTTGAGGCCAGCCTGGCCAACACGGTGAAACCCTATCTCTACTAAAAGTACAAAAATTACCCGGGCGTGGTGGCAGGGGCCCATAGTCACAGCTACTCGGGAGGCTGAGGCAGAAGAACCGCTTGAATCCAGGAGGTGGAGGTTGCAGTGAGCAGAGATCGTACCACTGCACTCCAGCCTGGGCAACCAGAGCAAGGCTCCATCTCAAAAAAAAAAAAAAATTAATTAATCTTATAAAAATTATGGTCCTTCCTCATTATCACTACAGACCTTGATGTATATGAAGGTTGTCCTAAGACAATCTTTTCAAATGTCACTTATAGTGTAACATATAGTTATATAATTGAAGCTATAAAATGCAGATTACTAACTGAAAAAAATTAAAGTGACTTATATAAACATGGCATCAAAGTAATAAGCTTTGGTACTCTTTTGTTTTTGAGGCGGAGTCTTGCTTTGTGGCCCAGGCTGGAGTGCAGTGGCGAGATCTCGGCTCACTACAAGCTCTGCCTCCTGGGATCACGCCATTCTCCTGCCTGAGCCTCCCCAGTAGCTGGGACTACAGGCGGCTGCCACCGCGCCCGATTAATTTTTGTTGTATTTTTTAGTGGAGACAGGGTTTCATCATGTCAGCCAGGATGGCCGAGATCTCCTAACCTCGTGATCCCTCCGCCTCGGCCTTCCAAAGTGCTGGGATTACAGGCCTGAGCCACCGCACCCGGCCAAGCTCTGGTACTTTCTAATTCTTAGTGAAGTTTCATCTTTTCATAAGCAAATATTTACTAGCTAACATCATGATTAGGTTAGTGTTAGGGAGCACTTTCTTGTCTCTATAAGGTGTACAGTAATTTAGGTCCATAATATAAATCTGCCAATTTAAAGAATGCTTCAGTTTATTTATTTTTTGAGACAGCGGCTTGCTCTGTTGCCCAGGCTGGAGTGGTACAGTGACATGCTCATGGCTCACTGCAGCCTTGACCTCCCAAGTTCAAGTGATCCTCCCACCTCAGGAGCTGGGACTACAGGCATGTGCCACCATACCAAGATAATTTTTATATTTTTTGTGGAGTCAGGGTTTTGCCATGTTGCCCACGCTGGTCTTGAATTCCTGGGCTCAAGCAATCTGCCTGCCTCAGTCTTCTGTATAGCTGGCACCACAGGTGTATGCCAGCACTCCCAGCTAATTTTCTTATTTTTAGTAGAGACCGGGTCTTGCCACATTGCCCAGGCTGGTCTCAAAATCCTGGACTCAAGTGATTCTCTTATCTCAACCTCCCAAAGTTGTGAGATTACCAGCGTGAGCTACTACACCCAGCAGAAGCTGCTCTTTCCTTGCTAAATATCATCACGTCCTTGGACTTTGTGTTCTCATCAATTCTAATATCAGCACTAGTGGTTGTCTTTTTTTCTGGATACATTTTCTACCCAGAAAAAAAGTTAAATTTAAAACTACATACTGAAAAAACAGCTGTGCTTATCAAGACTTACTCTTTTTGTTTTTTTGGTGAGAGGATTACTCTTGTTGCCTGGGCGGGAGTGCAATGGCGCGATCTCGGCTCACGGCACGGCATCCTCTGCCTCCCAGGTTCAAGCGATTCTCCTGCCTCAGCCTTCCGAGTAGCTGGGATTACAGGCATGTGCCACCATGCCCAGCTAATTTTATATTTTTAGTAGAGACGACGTTTCACCGTTTGCCCAGGCTGATCTCGAACTCCTGAATTCAGGTGATCCGCCCGCCTCGGCCTCCCAAAGTGCTGGGATTACAGGCGTGAGCTACTGCGCCCAGCCAAGACTTACTCTTTTCGAACCCTCATTGGGCATATATTGACAATCAGGACTTTTACAAAATTACAAAGTATTACAGTATTACAGTAATCTTAAGGTAATCAAAACAAAAATGTTGAAATCACAAATGATAATGAATTAAAAAGTCTACTATGTTATAATTTTCAGAATTCTAAGTCTTTCATATTTCCTTTTTCAGTGTTAATGATTTTCTGAGACACATTTTCAAAGGATTATTTATAAGAACCAGACAAAATTAAGCCAAAGTCCATATTATGTGAAACTTCATCTCCTAGGCTTTGTAAATGTGAGTGGGTATATGTTTATGTATCTTGTTTCTTGTCTAGAAAAAGTCAAAAGTACTCTATCTAGATATTCTCAAAACCTTAATCACATAAACTCAGAAAAACAGAACCCAAAGATATATACAAAAATTTTGCAGTAAGACAATAAAAATCTCCTTGAGAACAAAGAAAATGAAAAATCATAAATATCAATCACCTTTAAGAAGGGAATCAGCTGTAATTCAAGGGAATCTTTAAACTATTTTAAAATTCAGGTTCTGTGTCCTAATTATACCTTTTTGCTGACAGAAAAGCTAACAGATACAGGACATATCTGACCCAGGAATCTAAGCAAATAACATACTACCTGGCTAATCCAGTTGAGGTGAAGGTCACGATACTGAATTTGAATATGCTGTGTTCTCTACTGTAAATAAAGTTTTTTATCTTTTCATGCCACTCAAGAAAAAGAGATAAAACTTTCTTATTCTCAGATTGCTTTATACAGAGCCTGTCTTATTTACCTGAAATGTAAACCTCCATGTCTATATATAAGTAAAATTTGTGAAGCATATATATTCATATATATATATATATATATATGAGATAGGGTATCACTCTGGTGCCTAGGCTGGAGTGTAGTGTCAGTTCACAGAAGGCATGACCTCCTGGGATCAAGCCAGTCTACCGTCTTACCCTCCTGAGTAGTTGGGACCACAGGTGCACGCTACCACTAGCAGCTAATTTTTGTATTTTTTTGTGGAGAGGAGGTTTTGCCATGCTGCCCAGCTGGTCTTGAACTCCTGGGCTCAAGCAGTTGATCCACCTGCCTCGGCCCCCCAAAGTGCTGGGATTACAGGCGCGAGCCACTGTGCCTGGCCTTGAAGCATATTTTTGATACTGTAGAAAAAACGGCCAGTATGGGAGAGTAATAGTTCATTAATTGTACATTCTTACATCAGATGTGTGCTTAAAATAAGTAAAAACTGTACAAATTTTGGCCAGGCGTGGTGGCTCACGCCTGTAATCCCAGCACTTTGTGAGGCCGAGGCAGGTGGATCACCTGAGGTCGGAAGTTCGAGACCAGCCTGACCCATATGGTGAAACCCCATCTCTACTAAAAATACAAAATTAGCTGGACATGGTGGTGCATGCCTGTAACCCCAACTACGTGGGAGGCTGAGGCAGGGGAATTGCTTGAACTCAGGAGGTGGAGGTTGCAGTGAGCTGAGATCGTGCCATTGTATTTCAGCCTGGGCAACAGAGCGAGACTCCAACTCGAAACAACAACAACAACAAACAAAAATGAAAACTGCAAAACTTTTATTTCTTTGATATTAATTTCTGGTCCTTCCTTTAACTATTTATTAACTGTAAGACTTTAATTAAAACGTTTCTATACCAAAAAGACAAAGCACAGTTTAATTCTCGTATAATTCCTTGATTTTCCCTAGAGGATTGGGTTTTCCACGGATGGTGGGTTGAACTGGATAGTTATTCCAGTCTTGATCCACATGGGAGGACTTCATTTCTAGGATGGCTCCAAAGCCCTAAAAAATGGTACCAAGACCTTGACAACCAGGGAGTCTTCATTATGCCAGAGATAACCTAGATGCAGGATAGAATACTAAGTTCAGAATTTATTTCTACTTTGGATAGTGGGTCTCAAACACTAGCATGTGCCAGAATTCCCTAGAAAGCTTGTTAAAGCACAAATTGCTGGGTCCCATACCCAGAGTTTCTGATTCAGATCTGAGATGGAACCTAAGAATCTGTATTTCCAAGAAGTTCCCAGGGGATGCTGATGTTCTGAGTTTAGAGATCACATGTGGAGAACTTCTGCTCTCGTTTCCTCCCTTTAAGGTAAACTCTTGAGTACTTTTCAGTCATTCAATTTTCTTTGGTATCCAAACCCATGAAAACAGTGCAGTTTTTCATGTGCTTGGGGAGACTTGGCCCAAGCAAGGTAATGAGGGCATTTATGAAAAGTGGCAGCCTGACACGGATGTGTTGGAGCCCAAGCAGAATGTCGGAAGGGCATCCATGGAAGGGTGCAATCTGGCATGCAGCATTTGAACAGGGTGAAAGTGGCAATCACACAATTAAAGAGGTGGCTACTTGGCAAACACTGGGGGATTTATCAATAAGTTCAGGATCCAGAAACATAAAAAACTAGAATGAGCTCTGTGGGGTTGTAGAAATACAGGTGCAAATGCATATAAGTGTAGGTATGTATGTATGTATGTATGTATGTGTATATATATGTTTACTCCCTAGTTCTGTCTGCTGAGAAAATCCAGAAGCAACAATACATATCCAAAAGCAATGAGCCAATCTACTGCACAGATCTTGGTTGCTATATATCAGTGTCTACTAAAAAGAACCAGGGCTACTTGGAAAAAAACCTAATTCTAGGGCTAGTGCCAGGAATGTACAAAAAGAGCCTGGAATATCTTGCTTTTCCAAAAGCAAGTTATGCTTGAAGAATAATGGGAACATGTCAAAAGGACACAAAAGCCATCCTGAAGGAGTTCCCAGTGGCCAAGTAGGGGATAATTTCAGCATTAAAATAAATGGTAGTATAAGATATAATACTGAATAAATAGGAAATCATGATTCTATATATAAATGAAATAAACAAAGTTTAATTAGCAATTGGATATTTACATAATTTCAAAGTACTTCTCCACAAAATTCTTATTAGTCATGAAGGGGAATACAGCAACTTTACATAAAGAACCTTGCAGAAATCACTTTGGTCAAATGATCAGAGTGAGCATCACCAGCCAACGAGACAAATTAAAAACATACTCCATCTGATAGAATGAATGGGATGAGAAAAACAGCATCATTTCTATAATATTCTTGCGCATGATACATACCCTAAATCTAATCTAAAGGAACCATCAGACAAACTCAAATGGAGAAACATTCTACTAAATAACTAGCTTGTCATCTTCAAAAGTATCAACATTATAAAATTCAAAGACTGAGAAACTATTCCAGGCGGAGGGTGACTAAAGAGAGAGTTAAACACAGCATCAGGCTCAGAATTCTTCTTAAAAAAAAAAGTATTAAATACATGAATAAACATCCCTCTTTGAAAACTTTAGAGAAAAGGATCACTTCCTGGAGTGGTTTCCTTCATCCTACATGAAGGAAAAGTACCAGATGATTCCTCTGGGTCCTTTCTAATTTACCAATGCTACCCTGTTTACTATCTAACTGCTTATCTATTATTCAGAGCTCAAGGTATAGTCAGAGTTTTGAGCAGGTATAGCTCAAAACTTCCCTTGGACAGGCAAAAAAACAAACAAACAAAAACAAAAACAAAAAAACCACATACCAAAAAAGCAGTCTAAGGAAATTTTATACTTTAAATATTATTTTAATGGTAAGCAGGCAAGGCTCAAAAATCTACCCCTAGGTACAAAATGGAAGGCAAACAATGTCTTCCACCAGAGAAGCCAACATGTACAATCTTTCACATGGTATTTCTCCACTTGACTGTAGGTTCAAACAGGAAGTAATAAAAGGCAATATATTTAATTTTTTTAGGTGAAATATTAACAAAGACTTCTGGTATAAAATATAAGTCATCTTTGCTTCCTTTAGTGCACAGGAGACCGATGGCAAGTGGTAAATGCACATCTAAAGTACTATCAGTTTATTTTATAACTGAACTTGAGATGGCTACAGCTTACAAATTAATTAAAATTTTTAATACCTTTAGGCAAAGAGCAGAATAGAACTATGTGGCTGAGATGACTAATTCTGGTTTAGTATATAGCCTAGTGAAACATATGACAATAACTGTTTCTTCCCTAGTCTCTTTTTAAAAAAACATGCAAGTCTTTCCAGGGCTGAAGTAAGGTTTAATTTGGCTCAGAAGTACTGGCTTCTATTTAGCTTGAAAAGCCGCACAAAGAAAATCCCTGAAAGAGGATCAGTGAAACAAAGCATTATCTGCTGGAAGTCATAAGGAATGATTTCCCTTTTTCAAAGCATTCAAAGCTAGGCTTAGAACTAGGGTATTAGAATATCAGTCTCACCATTAGCAGCAGGGATTCTGATTTTTATTTTCAGAATATAATGCAAAGGATATCCCATCAACTTTGGCTTTTAAATAAAATGGCAAATATTCATCATATAAGAAAATACCAAGTTTTGCTGGACACATATTCATTCCCATCACCCACAGTATATTGTAAAATACCCTGAGAATAAAATTATAAATTAAGAGCATTCACTCTGCTTACTTTGTTACTGTGTTTTAAAAGAAGGGACAATGATGGGATGATTTTTAAATGTTTCTGGCTAAAAAAAAAAAAAAAAAACCCCACTAAATCTGGGGTTAAAAGCCAAACTATCCCCTACTTGGTAAATTAGAACATGCTAAGTTCCTTTACTTGGACTCTGGTTGTTTCATATTCATTTGAATTTTAAAAATTTACCTACTATTACATTATTAATTTCAGTGGGTATGATATCAATATTATGGTTATGATTTTAAGTCCTTATGTGTTAAGATATATACTTAAGTATTTATGAGTAAAATGATATGTCTGAAATTTTTACTTAATACGCCTGCAAAAACAGTTGGGGGAGAGATAAAACAAGAAAGGCATGAGGCTGAAGGTTACTGAAGCTGGGTGATGAATACATGGATATTCACTGTGCTTTTCTCTCTACTTTTGTGTATGTTTGACAACTTAAAAATGGGTTTGTAGGCTGGGTGCAGTGGTTCATGCCTATAATCCCAGCACTTTGAAGGCCAAGGTGGGAGGATTGCTGGAGCCCAGGAGTTTAATACCAGCCTGGAGAACACAGTGAAACCCCATCTATACAAAAAATAAAAACAAATTAGCCAGGCATAGTGGCATGTGACTGCAGGCACAGCTACCAGAGAGGCTGAGGTGGGAGGACTACTTCAGCCCAGGAAGCCAAGATCCTGCCAAATGCCACTGTACTCCAGCCTGGGTGACAGAGCAAGATCCTGTCTCAAAAAAAAAAAAAAAAAAAGTTTTGATCTGGGTGTGGTGGTGTACACTTGTAATCCCACTTGAGAGGCTGAGGCAGGAGGATTGCTAGAAGTCAAGAGCTCGAGGCCAGTCTGGTCAACCAAGTGAGTCCCTATCTCATAAGTAAATACATAAAATAAAAATTTTTTAAGGATTTAAAGAGATTATTTTTAGTAGCCAGCCATGGTAACTCACACCTGTAAACCCAGCACTTTGGGAGCACAAGGTGAGTCAGCACTTTGCATGAGCCCAGGAGTTTGAGACCAGCCAGAGAGCAACATGGCAAAATTCCGTCTTTACAAAAAAAAAAAAAAAAAATCTGGCATGGTGGCACATGTCTGTAGTCCCAGGTACTCAGGAGGCTGAGGTGGGAGGATCACTTGAGCCCAGGGGGTTGAGGCTGCAGTGAGCTGAGATTGCATCACTACACTCCAGTCTGGGAGACAGAGCAACACCCTATCTCAAAAAAAAAAAAAGAAAAAAGAAAAAAAAAGAAATTTATTAAATTTTGCTTTAAAATCAGTAGAGACAAACATACTTCCTAAATTTCTAATTTTTTGAGTTTTTTTTTTTTTTTTTTGTAGAGACAGTGTCTCCCTCTGTCACCCAGGCTGGAGTATATAGTGCAGTGGTGTGATCATAGCTCACGGTAGCCTCGACCTCTTGGGCTCAAGCGATACTCCTGCCTCAGCTGCCTAGTAGCTGGAACTACAGGCGCATGCCAATATACCTGGCTGATTTTTAAAATTTCTTTGTGGAGATAGGATCTCGTTATGTTGCCTAGGCTGGTCTCAAACTCTGGCCTCAAGTGATCCTCCCAGTTTGGCCTCCCAAAGTGCTGGGATTACAGGCATGAGCCACTGTGTCTGGCCCCTAAATTTTGAATTTCTAACTAATTAAAGCACATAAACCAGTCATATTTTTTACCTAACTGAGGAATACAATCCTTCTATACTGACAGTTGAAAGTGAGGAAGAGAGTAGTAAATAAACCAGGAGAGAAGCATCTCAGACAATTTCCTTCCAGCATCCTATCCTTAATTACTTCCAGTTATTCTTTTGTTTACCAAATACAACGGTTAAAACCCCAATAAATAGCCAATCTTCTTCACAAGGTGGGGTTCACAGTGGAAAAAACATGACAAGAGAATTAGGATAGATATTTAAAAATCACTGCTGTATTTGTTTGTTTACATGTTTGTACCCCAGCCAGCCAGAGAGATCCTCCAGGGTAGAGACAGGCTCTAACTAGTTCCCAGCACTAGCACTGAGCCTAGTATATAGCAGGTAATCAATAAATATTAACTGACTGAATGAATTCAAAAGAAAGAAGGCCGAGCGCAGTGGCTCAAGCCTGTAATCCCAGCACTTTGGGAGGCCGAGATGGGCGGATCACGAGGTCAGGAGATCAAGACCATCCTGGCTAACACGGTGAAACCCCGTCTCTACTAAAAATAGAAAAACTAGCCGGGCGAGGTGGCGGGCGCCTGTAGTCCCAGCTACTCGGGAGGCTGAGGCAGGAGAATGGCGGCGGAGCTTGCAGTGAGCTGAGATCCGGCCACTGCACTCCAGTCCAGGCGACAGAGCGAGACTCCACCTCAAAAAAAAAAAAAAAAAAAAAAGAAAGAAAGAAAGAAAGAAAGAAAACCCCCAAAGAGAGGAAAATAGAAAAAGCTTCTTCATAAAGAGAGAAAAAAAAGGCAACAAATTTGTAAAATATTGCAGGTCAGGGAATCTGTTTCCCTCAATCAGTAGACAATCATTGGAATCATTTCTGGAGTTCCCTAATGCTCCACCCAGGACTCAATGTAGATAATGAAATTAACAGTTAACAAGGCTTTTGTTTTCATTATTTTCCTTTTGGAATAATCCCTTTCTCTTTTATCTCAATCACTGCCTGTCTGCTTGTTCTTTTGTTTATTCATCATCCCTTATATGTAAACTGAATACCTTCACTGTGTCAGAAATACAATGGTGAATAAAATAACTAGTCACAACCTTCAAGATACTAGATACAAGTCTAGTAGATGAAATAAATACATAAATGAATAAAGACCATACAATTTAAAAAGATTAACTAGGTTTGTATGGCATAGGAGGGTGTACAAAGACTCAACGGTCTATTCTAACTGGAAGCTAGGATGTATATTATAGAGGTAGATAAGGCTTGGCTGGGCCTGGAAAAATGAGTAACTGCTGGACAGCTAGACAAAGAGAGGCATGCTAAATAAAGGCCCCAAGGAATGACTGATTGGCTGGCGAATCAGTGGGAAGTAGAGTGCAACAAGAAGGGCCTGCAAGGCTGGAGAAGGAAGAGCCAGATCTTGAAGGGCCTTATAGGGCACAGTAAGAAGTTCAAATTTGTGAAGGCTACAGATTAGGGAATCACTGAAGGATTTTAATCAAAGGAATTTCCTGCTCTGGCAGGTATATGGAGAATAATTAGGCAACAAAGAAAGAATAGCAAGGCAAGGACAATATTGAAAATGACAGGATCTGGTCACTGAGCAGTTGTGAGCAATGCCTAGACTAGCTCCCGAGATTTTAGGCTGAACGGTACCATTCTTTGAAACAGGGAAATGAGATGAAAGAGTAGCTTTAGAGGTTCAATTTTACATTTCAGATTTTTTCTTTGTTTTTTTGTTTTCTGAGTCAGAGTCTTGCTCTGTCACCCAGGCTGGAGTGCAGTGGCGTGATCTCGGAACACTGCAAGCTCCACCTCCCCAGTTCACGCCATTCTCCTGCCTCAGCCTCCCGAGTAGCTGGGACTACAGGTGCCCGCCACCATGCCCGGCTAATTTTTTGTATTTTTAGTACAGACGGGGTTTCCCCATGTTAGCAAGGATGGTCTCGATCTCCTGACCTCGTGATCCACCCGCCTCAGCCTCCCAAAGTGCCGGGATTATAGGTGTGAGCCACGGCGCCCAGTCACATTTCAGATTTTTTAACAGCTTCATTTTACTATTTAAAATATTATTTTAAAAGAAGAAACATTATCCGGCTATGGTGGTATGCACCTATAGTCCTAGCTACTAGGGATGCCGAGGCAGGAGAATCGCTTGAACCTAGGATTCAGTGCTATAGTGTACTATGATCACGCCTGTGACTAGCCATTGCACTCCAGCCTGATCAACATAGCAAAACCATGTCTCTAAAACGTCTTTAAAAAAAGAGGAAATATGGCCTGGTGTGATGTCTCATTCCTGTAATCACAGCACTTTGGGAGACCAAGCAGGAGGACTGCATGAGCTCAGGAGTTCGAGACCAGCCTGGGCAACACAATGAGACCCTATCTCTAATTTAAAAAAAGAGGAAGAAATATTACTATAATTCACATACTAAAGGAGAAAAATCACAAATTCATCAACAGATACACAAAAAACACTTGACAAAATTAAATATCTATTAATATTAGGTTGGTGTAAAAGTAATTGCAGTTTTAGTAATTAAAAACTTGGCAAATTAGTAGAATTTGAATAGAATAGAATAGACTATTAACTATTAACCCAACATAAATTATCAGTCTGAACCTTGAGCACACATAATCTTCAACAGTGAAATCTTAAAAATGTTCCCTTTAAAATCAGGAACAACATAAGGATGCTTTTTTTTGAGACGGAATCTTACTCTGTCACCCAGGCTGGAGTGCAGTGGTGAGATCTTGGCTCACTGCAACCTCTGCCTCCTGGGTTCAAGCGATTCTTCTGCCTCAGCCTCTGGAGTAACTGGAACTACAGGCGCGTGCCACCACACCTAATTTTTGTATTTTTAGTAGAGACGGGCTTTCACCATATTGGCCAGGCTGGTCTCAAACTCCTGACCTTGTGATCCACCCGCCTAGGCCTCCCAAAGTGCTGGGATTACAGGTGTAAGGCACCATGCCTGGCCATCATGGCCCTTTTAACAGAGAAGTTCTTGTTGATGCAGTAAGATGATGTAATAAATATAAAGTTAAAAATTAGAAAAGGCAAAAATCTTCATTTTTTTACAGATGATTGTAGTCATTTAATTAAAAACAATCTAAAACAATACATTGATAAAACAAGAAAACTATTTAGAAAGACACTAACAAGTTTGTTAGATACAAGATTAATTTACAAAGTTAATAGTATGTCTACACACTAGCAACAACCAATTTAAAATGTAATAAACACAAAGCCCATTCATTCTTGCTACAAAAAATTAAGGTCTTTGGAAATAAATCTAATGATAAAACCTCTATGTGGAATTTTCTAAAAACTTCTGTTAACATAAAAGAGAACTTAAATAAAATGGATGGGAAGACTGAACAATATTAAGGTCTTCAAAATTTATATTTATATTCTTCAAAAATTAATCCATAAATTTAACACACCTCTATTCAATATCTCAAAGGATTTTTAAAATATGAGCCTTGACAAAGTGGTTAAAAAATTTCTTACTGAAGAGCAAAGGACCAAGAATAGTGAGACAATAATAAAGGAAAGGGCATCTGCTCTACTAGACATCAAAGATTTATAGTGTTACTAATTGAAACTGTGATATACTAGCTCAGGAACAGATCAACAAATTGGAATTAAAGAGCCTAGACACAAAACTAAGGTGGTATTATTACAAATTGGTGGGGAAAAGATAAGTTATTTAATAAATGTTGGTCAGACAACTGGCGATCAAAATGTGAATAACAGGCAGTGTATAGGGCTGCACACCTGTAGTCCCAGCTACTTGGGAGGCTGAGGCATGAGAATCACTTGAACCTGGGAGCAGAGGTTGCAGTCAGCCAAGATCACATCACTGCAGTCTTCACAGAACAAGAGTCTGTCTCAAAAACAAAACAAAAAACAAAAAACAAAACCCAAAAAGCCCAAATAACAAAATGAGAAAAATTAGGTTTTCTATCTCACATTATATTTTTTTAATTGCACAAAAAACTAAAAACTGAAAAAAGAAAAACAAATATTCAAAAAATTTACATATAGAACATTTTCATCTTTATGAAAATCTATAAATTCAGTTTTTAGAAAGAGGATAATTAAGAGGATAATCTTCTCCTCCTCCTGTAAGTCCTCATCATCTATGATTCATGAGTAAGGAAGAAATTTAAAATAAGAGGCCAAAAGCACAAATCATAAAAGAATTACAGACCAAATGCCTTCCTATGGCCTACAAGGGCCCTCCCCTACCTGACTCACTTTCTTCCCCTGCTATTCTCCACCTGGTCTCCTCCACTCTCCTCTTGTCTCACCATGCTCCAGCCTCCTTGCGGTTCCTCCGGTACACCAGACATGCTCCTGCCGAGGTTTTTTCACCAGTTGTCTTTTTTTTACTTTTTTGTGAGGCGGAGTCTCACTCTGTGGTCCAGGCTGGTGTGCAGTAGCACGATCTTGGCTCACTGCAAGCTCCACCTCCTGGGTTCACGCCATTCTCCTGCCTCAGCCTCCCGAGTAGCTGGGACTACAGGCGTCCCCCACCATGCCCTCAGCCTCCCAAAGTGCTGGGATTACAGGCATGAGCCACCGCACCCAGCCCACCCGCTGTCTTTTCTCCTTTGAACATTCTTCCCTCCATCTAGCCATGTGGATGGATCACTCCCTTGTTTCAGTCAAGTCCTTGCACAAAAGTACCTTTTCAGTGAAATCTACCCTTACCACCCTATTTAACATTGCACTCTTCCAGCATTACTGATCTTCCTGACCTTGTCCTATTTTTTTCCCTATTAGTTATTTTCTAATATACAGTACTATATATTTTTACTTAGGTATTGTGTTTATTGCCTGTCTCTACTTAAGCTCTACTAGGTAGGGAATTCTCGGGGTCTGTAATGTGACTGGTTTTTCTTAATGAGAGAGTTAACATGTTCCAGGCTTAAAGAAAGTCATCATAAGTTGACACCATCGTGCCAGTTGAGATTATCCTTTGATGCAAGGCCCTGGGGAAGATGGGAAGGACCAGATCTAAAGCAAGGTTGAATAGATTAGTGTAGAAGTGCAGGGGGACAAATCTTTTCTGAGCCTGGAGAAAAGGAATGCATCTGAGCAGAATCCAATTACCCTATATGCTCTGGGAAGTAGGAAGCAAAGTCATTCTTTAGAGTTCTCCATAAATGCCATTTATTTCATGAAGTCCTCCCTTCTGATTCTGCTGTGAGAGATGCTCATTCCCCTTTTCTAGATTTCCACAGTACTTTGTATTTTTTTTTTTTTTTTAGACAGTCTCGCTCTGTCACCACGTTGGAGTGCAGTGGTGCAATCTTGGCTCACTTCAACCTCTGCCTCCCGGGTTCAAGAGATTCTCCTACCTCAGCCACCCCAGTAGCTGGGACTACAGGCACATACCACCATATCTGACTGATTTTTGTATTTTTAGTAAAGATGAGTTTTCACCATGTTGGCCAGGATAGTCTCAATTTCTTGACCTCGTGATCCATCCACCTCAGCCTCCCAAAGTGCTGGGATTACAGGCGTGAGCCACCGTGCCCAGCCAATACTTTGTATCTTTCTTATGAAGCTTACCAGACTGTCCAGTAGTTTGAAAGTGAAAGCGTACAAGCCCTGAACCAGGTATAATAGCTTAGTCATATTTGCATCTCCTAATGAAACTGCTCAGCAGTGTAAGTTTTGACTACTTTCCTGATTAAATCTTAGAGGTGACAAAAGCTCTAATTAAACAAACTGACTTTTTCTTTTCTTTTCTTTTTTTCTTTTTTTTTTTTGAGACAGTCTCGCTCTGTTGCCCAGGCTGGAATGCAGTGAGTGGCATGATCGCAGCTCACTGCAACCTCCGCCTCCCAGGTTGAAGTGATTCTCCTGCCTCAGCCTCCCGAGTAGCTGGGACTACAGGTGTGTGCCACCACACCCAGCTAATTTTTGTATTTTTAGCAGAGATGGGGTTTTGACATGTTGGCCAGGCTGTCTCAAACTCCTGACCTCAAGTGATCCACCCACCTGGGTTCCCAAAGTGCTGGGATTACAGGCATAAGCCACTGTACTTGGTCAGCAAACTGACTTCTAAATGTTCGTTTATATACAATATCCTCAAATAATTAACATTATTATATAATTTGGCTATATGTCACTTATACAGACAGGGCACTAGGGTAAGGGTTTGAGCTCCAGTTCATTGAGGAGGTGCTGAAATAAACTATTTAAAACCTTCACTGTTTTTGAGAAATAGTAATCTATTCAATAAAGCCTCCATATACACTTTATATGTCTTTATTACCCAATAAACATTCACTGAATACCGGCTGTGCTTTACACAAATCAGTCTTAAGGATGATTTCAGTTTTCTCCAATATCTAGATAGCGAATAAATAATGGTAATAATAATGACTAACATTTACTGAACATTTCCTATGTCCCATGTGCTGTTATAAGCATATAACACACCCTACCTTATTTACTTCTCACAACTCTATAGATGTGCTTTACTTTTTTTTTTTCTGAGATAGGGCCTTGTTCTGTTACCCAAGCTGGAGTACAGTGATGTGATCACAGTTCTGCAGCCTCAATCTCCTTGACCCCCCAAGTAGCTAGGACCACAGGCATGTGCCACCATACTTGGCTGTTTGATATTTTCATAGAGACAAGGTCTCCCTATGTTGCCCAGGCTAGTCTCAAACTCCTGGGCTCAAGTGATCCTTCTACCTCGGCCTCCCAAAGTGCTGGGATTCTAGGCATAAGCCACTGTGCCCAGTCTATCCTCTATAATTGGCCACGTTTTATAGAACAGGAAATCAAGGTACAACAAGATTAAGCTGATTTGCCTAAAATCACACGGCTGGTAGTTGGCACAGAAGGGATTCGAACCAAGACAGAGCCCACATTTTTAACCACTACACTGAATTTCTTCACCAGAAAATGAAAAGTTTTAGTATACTTGAGATGTGAATATGCATGAGTTTCAGTTTTAGAAATGTTATCATTGCTCTTTCAGATAGAGGAGACCATGAATATCTCACAAAATGATCAAATGCCTGGTCCTTACTCAGAAACATTTATCGGCCGGGCGCGGTGGCTCAAGCCTGTAATCCCAGCACTTTGGGAGGCCGAGACGGGCGGATCACGAGGTCAGGAGATCGAGACCATCCTGGCTAACACGGTGAAACCCCGTCTCTACTTAAAACTACAAAAAACTAGCCAGGCGAGGTGGTGGCACCAGTAATCCCAGCTACCCGGGAGGCTGAGGCAGGAGAATGGCGTGAACCCGGGAGGCGGAGCTTGCAGTGAGCTGAGATCTGGCCACAGCACTCCAGCCTGGGTGACAGAGCGAGACTCCGTCTCAAAAAAAAAAAAAAAGAAACATTTATCTTCCAATACATTAATAGGTTATGTCTAAAGAACATGTCAGGAAAGAAGACTGTGGTTTTAAAAATTGAAAGTCAGCTCTTGGGTCCTTGCTTCCAAGATGACAAATAAAGAAGGAACAATGGTCATGCCAAAAGGAGCTGCAGCAATGTGCTATCTATTTGCTGCATAAACTGTGCCTGATGCATGCCCAAGGACAAGGCCATTTTAAGAGCTCATCATTTGAAACATTGAAACATGTAGAGGCTACAGCTGTCAGGGATTATTTCTGGAGTGTCTTTGATGTCTATGTGCTTCCCAAGATGTATGTGAAACTTCGTTACTGTGTGAGTGGTGCCACCTATAGCAAAGTAGACAGGAATTGTTCTTGTGAAGCTGGGCATGACTAAACACCCATTTTTAGGCCTCTGGGTGCTGCCCTACAATCCCTACCAAGCCTGTGTAAGAAGCTGAGTTTTAAGGACTGAAGAAAAGCATCTTCTGGAGAAAAATAAAATGGAAATTATACTTTAAAAAATTGAAGGGCAGAGTCAATGTATGAAAATAGCATCCCCCATATTGATTTCAATAGTGTTTCAAAAGTGGAGTTTAGAGGGAAACTGTACACGAAATACCTAAATCTGAAAATCACAATTCAGTTTAATAGCATTTAGTGCTCACCTACAAATGCATTCATTACATTTTACTGACTAAAGAGGACTCAAAAATATGCATCTTTAGAAAGCTCATTAGGGAGGCAAGATTTATATATATAACACAAGACAAAAAAATTCAAACATGACAGACCATAATAAATAAATACATGGTTCAGAAGGTAAGTGCTATGTGATAAAGTTCAATTTTCAGCATATTTAGGTGGCTCATTAGCAGCCAATAACTAGCTTTATAACACCAGAGATTTCCACATTGATTTCCGGATTACTTTGAAACAATCGTAATTCATCTTGATCTTTGTAGAAAATAATCTCCTTAGGAGCTATTAATTGATACTTACATCTCAAAAGAGGGAAGAACTCTAATTTTATCCTATAGGAAAGAGTATGCCTATGTGGAGGTATTTTTACCTTGAAGAATTGTACACCTTTATTATATGTCTCAGCATGTGATAATGGTAAGAAAGTTTGTAGGTCTATTAAAAAAAATGTATCTGTCCACAATATCTTTGTAAGAGAGAGGGCAATCGGAAGGATAGCACTAAAGTAGGCTGATTAAAACAGGTTAAAAAAAAAAAAAAAAAACCCAGGTATGCACATTAGTAATGTGACATTATTAGTTTGCTAGGGCTGCCATAACAAAGTTACCACAGACTAGGCCAGATACAGTGGCTCATGCCTGTAATCCCAGCACACTGGGAGGCTGAGGCAGGCAGATCACAAGGTCAGGAGTTTGAGACCAGCCTGGCCAACATGGCGAAACCCTGTTTCCACTAAAAAATACAAAAATGAGCTGGGCATGGTGGCATGCGCGTGTAATCCCAGCCACTCAGGAGGCTCAGGCAGGAGAATCGCTTGAACCCGGGAGGCAGAGGTTGCAGTGAGCCGATATTGCTCCACTGCACTCCAGCCTGGGCAACAGAGCAAGACTCCACCTCAAACAAACAAACAACAACAACAAAAAACAAAGTATCACAGACTGGAGGGTTTAACCAACAGAAATTTGTTTCCTAACAGTTTTGGAGGCTAGAAATCCAAGACAAAGGTTGTTGGCAATGGCTGTGTCTTCTGAGGTCTAATTCGTGGCTTATAAATGGCCATCTTCTCCCTGTGTCCTCACATGATCTTTCCTTTTTGTGTGTCTGTGTCCAAATTTCCTCTTCTTACAAGGACACTAATCATATTGGATTAGAACCTTCCCCAATGACCTCCTTTTACCTTAATTACCACTTTAAAGATCCTACCTCTAAATATAGTCATATTCTGAGATGCTGACTATACTCCAAATATAGTCATATTCAACATATGAATTAGGGATGGGATAAAGACAATTCAACTCATATCAGTAGTTGATATGGTTTGGCTGCAACCCCATCCAAGTCTCATCTTGAATTGTAACTCCCACTTGAACTGTAATTCCCATGTGTTGTGGGAGGAACCTGGTCAGAGGTGACTGAATTATGGAGGTGAGTCTTTCCTGTGCTGTTCTCCTGATAGTGAATGAGTCTTACAAGTTCTGATAGTTTTAAAAACGGGAGTTTCCCTACACCAGCTCTCTCTTTGCCTGCTGCCATCCATGTAAAACGTGATTTGCTCCTTCTTGCCTTCTGCCATGATTGTGAGGCTACCCCCGTGAGATGGAACTGTGAGTTTTCCATTAAACCTCTTTCCTTTGCAAACTGCCCAGTCTCAGGTATATCTGTATCAGCATGTGAAAATGGACTAATACAGTAGTTAAGCCACTAATATTGGAGTTAGATCTGTTTTGAGTCACAGTTCAGCCACTTAGTATTATGACCTGGACAAGTTGCTTAACTTCCCTAAGCCTTGGTTTCTGTATAAGGCTGTTGTGATGAATAAATCACATTATAATCCAAAAAAGTGCTTATGTATACTTACACCAAGCATACAGTATACACCCAATAAATGCCAGTTTTAAGTTCCTGGTTAACCCAAATAAACTTTTATAACTCTACCTACCTGATACTTAATACTTTTCATCATTTGGTTTTAATAATTCTTTTTTTTTTTTTTTTGAGACAAGGTCTATGTTGTCCAGGCTGGAGTGCGGTGGCATGGTCATAGGCCACTGTAGCCTGAAACTCCTAGGCTCAAGTGATCCTCCTGCCTCAGCCTCCCAGGTAACTGGAACTACAGGCATACACCACTGTGCCCAGATAATTTAAATTTTTTTTTTGTAGAAACACTGTGTTGCTTTGTTTCTCAGGCTGGTCTTGAATTCCTGGACTCAAGCAATCCTCCCACCTTGGCCTCCCAAAGTACTGAGATTACAGGAGTGAGCCACCACGCCTGGTTTAAAAATAATTCTTAATTTTTTTATTATACTAAAATATTTTTAATTATTTTATAAGATAAAAACATTCTCTTGGAGCACACTAGTTCTGAGAACCCTGAGCTGCCATGTAAGACACTCAGGGCACCATGCTGTGAAGCTCAAGACATATGGAGAAGCTGAAGTAGGTGGTTCAGTTAGTGGTCCCAGCTGAACCTCATCTTTGAATCATCCCACTTCCGGTGCCTGACACAAGAGTAAAGAACCTTAGATTGGCTGGGCGCAATGGCTCATGCCTGTAATCCCAGCACTTTGGGAGGCCAAGGCAGGCGGATCACCTGAGGTGGGGAATTCGAGACCAGCCTGACCAACATGGAAAAACCCTGTCTCTACTAAAAATACAAAATCAGCCGGGCATGGTGGCGCATGTCTGTAATCCCAGCTACTTGGAAGGCTGAGGCAGGAGAATCACTTGGACCCAGGAAGCAGAGGTTGCGGTGAGCCGAAATTGTGCCATTGTACCCCAGCCTGGGTGACAGAGTGAGATTCTGTCTCAAAAAAGAAAAGGAAAGAAAAGAAAAGAAAAAAGACAAGGTCTTGCTCTGTCACTTAGGCAGATGCAGTGGCATGATGAGAGCTTACTGCAGCCTCTAACTCCTAGGCTCAAGCAATCCTCCCACCTAAAGCCTCCTGAATAGCCGGGACTACAGGCACATGCTACTGTGCCAGACAAATTTTTAAATTTTAATTTTGTGTAGAGATGGGGGCGGGGGTCTCACTTTGTTGCCCAGGCTCTGAATTCTTTTCTACTTTTTTGAAACAAGATCTTGCTCTGTCTCCCAGGATGGAGTGCAGTGGCACAATTTTGGCTCACTATAGCCTTGACCTCCTGGGCTCAAGCAACCTCAGCCTCCCAAGTAGCTGGGACTACAGGTGCACAGCAGTATGCCTGGCTAGTTTTAAAATTTTTTTCTAGAGATGAGGTTTCACTATGTTGCCCAGGCTGATCTCTAACTCCTGAGCTCAAGCAATCCTCCTACCTTGGCCACCCGAAGTGCTGGAATTGCAGTCGTGAGCCACCATGCCTGGCCCTGTGTGAATTCGTGCTCCGTGGATTCTGTGAGTATAACTGCCATTGTTTTATGACACTGTTTTGAGGTGGTTTGCAATAACTACTCGAGGACTACAGATTAAAAATAACTGGAGCTATGGAATCATAGAAATGTATAGATTATAGCTAATAAAGTATATTTCACATAAATATACACATTATAGATAACTAGAGCTATAGAATCATAGAAACAAAGGAGACTGTAGAAACGAAAACATATAATAAACTCCTTCACTTTAAACGTGAGGAAACTAAGATCAACCCACAGTTGCCTGATGAGTGACAGAACTGGAACATACACTTAAGTCTCTTCACATCCAGTCCTGGGATTTTTCCAAAACATAATTACTTCATAATAAGTTCTAAATTATAAAGGTCTCTTATATTATTATCCAAACTGCAATATTTCAGGATGAGAAGACTCTGCTTTCTGTTCAAGGCCAAACATAATTGTATTTCTGGTTACAGACAACTTACCCCTGTATCCCTGACCCATGACAGACACTCAATACATGCATACATGTTTTTTGGGCTTTTTTTTTGAGACGGAGTCTCACTCTGTCGCCCAAGCTGGAGTGCAGTGGCATGATCTCAGCACACTGCAACCTCCGCCTCCGAGGTTCCAGCGATTCTCCCACCTCAGTCTCCTGCGTAGCTGGGATCACAGGTGCTCGCCACCATGCCCGGCTAATTTTTGTATTTTTAGTAGAGATGGGGTTTTGTCATGTTGGCCAGGCTGGTCTCAAACTCCTGACCTCAGGTGATGCACCCACCTCAGCCTCCCAAAGTGCTGGGATTACAGGCGTGAGCCACCACACCAGCCTCAATAAATATTTTTTGAAGTACAGAATTACTATATCAAAGTAGCTACAAAACTGTAAATAGTGCAGCTTAGATCTGCAGTGGTTGTGTTTGGAAAATTAAAATGGCATTTTCAGTTTAGAAATAACATTTATAAAGTCATAACACTATAACTGCCTCCCCTCCCACCAGTTGTTAAATTCACTAAAGGCAGTCTTTGCAATCACCACAACAGTGTCTCCAATGTAAGTCCTCAATGTTTGTCTTCTGATGTATACATAATATCAACACATACATACATTATATATTCTGATGTATATATAAACACATATTTATAAATCTATAATACTGATGTAATTGGAAGCATAACCTGCCAATTTCCTCTAAGTATGCATTTTCCCTGATATGAACTGAATGTTTATGTCCTCCCCAACCCACTCCCACACTGAGATACTGAAGCCCTAATAGCCAACATGATGGTATTTGGAGGTGCGGCCTTTGGGAGGTAACTAGGTTTTGATAAAGTCATGAGGGTGGAGTCCCCATGATTATTAGTGTCCTTGCAAGAAGAGGAAGAGAAACCAAAACTCTCCCTCTCTGCCATGTGAGACTGTAACAAAAAGGTGGCTATCTGCAAGCCAGGAAAAGAGTTCTCACCAGGAACCAAATCTGCTGGAACACTGATCTTGTATTTCCCAGCCTCCAAAACTGTAGACATAAATATTCATTGTTTAAGCAATATTGTATATGGTGTTTGGTTATGGCAGTCTGAGTTGACTAAGACACCTGCTTGTTATTTAGTAACGTAAGTCTTAGTCGGACACACGTCCTTCACACGTCCTTCAGCTAAAGATTATGCTTCCAAGTGCTGTTTGCATCTAGGTATGGCCAGTGACAAGTTTTCACCAATGGAATGAATGAAATTAGTATGTGAAACTTATTTCAAAGGAAGAGATATGCTCTCCTTTGAGATAGTAGAGAGCGTTTGATTTCCTGATTTCAACGCAGCCACCGTATCAAATTTGGATTGTGTATACTCAAACTGATACTCAAAGACAAAAATGAAGATCTTTCTTGTTTAAGCGACTGTTTGGTTAGATCTCTTTGTTAACTTGTTTCTTAATACAATAAAAACTTCATATTTGTGACTATAATATTTTCCCATCAGTTTTGGCCCTTTTCCCCTCTGGGTTTACATGCTTCTTATCTTCTATTTATTTATCTGGCTTATGAATATAAAACTCTGTTCAGCTTCTGGATCACTCTTTTCAGTGATGTTTAAGTGTTGTGAGGTCATTTCAGGTCCCATCATTGACAAGATTGCATGTAAAAGCAAGAAGGTAAATTCAGAAACATTACTGTGAAAGTCTTAAAAATCTAGCCAGGTAAAGAGAGACATATAGATTAACAGAACAGAACTGAGAGTTCAGACATAAACCCTTACATTTATGGTCAACTGACTTTCAACAAAGTTGCCAGGGAAATTCAATAGGGGAAAGAATAGTATTTTCAACAAATGGTGCTGGGATAATTGGATAGCCCTATACAACAACAACAAAAAATGTACGTAGACCCTTTTCGCACACCATACCAAAAAAAAAAAAAAAAAAAAACTAAACTAAAGCAAAATTTATTAATAGACTTAAATACAACAGCTAAAACTATAAAAAGTTTAGAAGAAAACATAAGAGTAAGTCTTTGCAATCTTGGATTAGGCAAAGATTTATTAGATGACACCAAAAGCATAATCCATAAAAGAAAAAAACTGTTAAGTCATTAAAACCTTTGCTCTTCAAAACACACCATTAATTTTTAAAAAACCACAGACTGGGAGAAAATATTTATAAATCATATATGTGATAAAGGACTTATTTCTATAATATATAAAGAACTCTCATGACTCAATAGGAAGATAAATAACACAATTTAAAAATGGGCAAAGGCTGGGCACGGTGGCTCACACCTGTAATCCCAGCACTTTGGGAGGCCGAGGTGGTCGGATCAGGAGGTCAAGAGATTGAGATGATCCTGGCCAACATGGTGAAACCCCGTCTCTACTAAAAATACAAAAATTAGCTGGGTGTGGTGGCGTGTGCCTGTAGTTCTAGCGACTTGGGAGGCTGAGGCAGGAGAATCGATTGAACCTGGGAGGCAGAGGTTGCAGTGAGCCGAGATTGCGCCACTGCACCCCGGCCTGGCGACAGAGCAAGAATCTGTCTCAAGAAAACAAACAAACAACACAAAACAAAACAAAAAACAAGGGCAAAAACTCTGAACAGACATTTTACCAAAGAAAATATACAAAGGGCATGAAAAGAGGCTCAACACCATTAGAAAAATATAAATAAAAACCTCAAATGAGATACCACTACACACCCACTAGAATGGTTATAGAAAAGGATTGACATCAAGTGTTTTGAGGATATGGAGAAACTGGAACCCTTATACATAGCTGGTGGGAATGTAAAATGTTATCGCCGCTTTGGAAAATAGTATGGCAATTTCTTAAAAGTTAAACATAAACTTACTACACTCAGCAATTTCACTCCTAGGCATCAAACCAAGAGAAATGAAAGCATATGTTCACAGAAAAACTTGTGGGTGAACCTTCATAGGAGCATTATTCATAGTAGCCAAAAACTAGAAACAAGCAAAAAGTCCATCAACTGGTAAATGGATAAACAAAATGTGGGCTATTCATACAATGCACTATGCAACAAAAAGGAACAAGCCACTATTATGCAACAAAAAGGAAGAAATAACTCAGTTACTATAGCAGAGATTAACCTCAAAATCATTATGCCAAGTAAAAGAAGCCAAGTACAGAAGACTAAGTATTGTATGGTTCCATTTGTACATACATTCCATTTATAGAAAAGCAGATTAGGGTGATTGGGTCTTGGGGGTAGGATGAAGGCTCACTGCAAACGAGCACAAAGGAATTTTAGGGAAGTGTTAGAAAAACTCTAAAACTGGATGTGATGATTGATGCATCATTCTATGAACTCTCTACTAAATTGAACAAACAGGTGAATTTTATACTATATAACTTATACCTTTATAAGGCTGCTGAAAAAGTTAAAAAAAAAATCTAGCCAGAATCTTTCTGTAGACAGTAAAGAAAGGGAAACCACCACTGTATATTAATGTAAAGCTTCACCAGTCCTTTGTAGGACTGTGCCTGCAGACTTACATGTATGCATTCAGAGTGCATTGTGGCAGAGACTACTGAAGTTGTAGCTCAGCATCCACTCTGCTTCTGCCTTTAGTAATAATCCTTTCTGTCAATTGGGCTTGTGGTTATCCATCTAAAGATGATCTTTCCCAGCCATCCCTGCAGCTTGGTATGGCCATATGATTAGGTCTGGTCGGTAAATAAAAGTGATAGATGTCATTTGATACTTGTGCCCCTAAAAAGGGAAGGGATGTGTTCTCTCTTTCTTTCCCCTGTTGGCAGGGAGATGGTAAAAGCTCTGACAAATCCCTGAACCCATCGATGGAAGTAGAGGCACCCTACTGGCCTTGGACCTCTCAATCCTAGACCGTATGTGAGAAAAACCACTGGATTTTAGGATAATGCAATCACAGTTCAGAAAATAAAGAATGGAGTTCATCCTTCAACATTTGTCAACTGTTAAGTATGATAGGCAGCAACTATCTTTATGGACTGTTTGCAGACCAGCCATAAGAATGTTCTTATCTAATTGCAGAAAAATTTATGCAACAACTTCTGTTAGTTTTCAATATTTAAGATCTGTTGTAGATAAATATGCTGGGAAATCTATCCTGGACAATAGTATGTATCTAAAGTCTATTTATTCAAAGAGTGTTTCTCAAAGTTATTAAAGTTTTAGAATTTGTTTCTTTTGAGTGTTAAGATCTATTTTCTGAAACAATGAGTGGCCAGTCATTTTCATTGCATACAAACACTGGCATTAACACAGCACTAAGTAAAAATCTGTTCTTTTTCTTATCCTATAGTTACTCCGTTGAAACTTTAAGACAGTCATATAGTACAAAGAAACCCTTTGCAGACAGCTCATTTATAGAGAGAAGCTAAGTATTTACTTACTTGCTACTCAATTTAAAATACAACCATGGCAGACAACCAACCAGGAGAAGAGCTAAAAGTCTGAAAGCACTGCCCTTTTCTCTACTATAGAAGTTACGGGGTTGAACCTTGGAAAATTTTCACAAAATAAGGCTTTGCTAAACACATTTACCTTATCAGAAAGATTGTATCTCAAAAAAGGTATGTTGTTCTTCAGGCAAGACAAGAAAAACTGCCTGTCCTAATCAACAGTACACAGGGACAGACTTCTATCTCTAGAAACACAAGGTTTAGTGCTGCTACCCTTCTCACACAGCAATGATACACAAGGCAAAGGCTCTGGAGGAAACAACCAAAATCTGTACAGTTATATTGTTTTATTATATAGCTCTCAGAAATAAGCATGTAGAAGTCAGATGCAGTGGCTCACACCTGTAATCCTAGCACTTTGGGAGCCCAAGGTGGGCAGATCACTTGAGGTCAGGAGTTCGAGATCAGCCTGGCCCATGTGGTAAAACCCCGTCTCTACTAAAAATACAAAAATTAGCCAGGTGTGGTGGCATGCACTTGTAATCTCAGCTGCTTGGGAGGCTGAGGGGGGAGAATTGCTTGAACCTGGGAGGCGGAGGCTGCAGTGATCTGAGATTGTGCCACTATACTCTAACCTGGGCGACAGAGTGGGGCTTTGTCTCAAAAAAAAAAAAAAAAAAAGAACGAAAGAAATAAGCACATAGTAAACTATGCTGGATACCCCTACTTACATCCAAGGGTACTATCTGTGCCATCTATAATAAAGAGACAAAAGCTTTCACACAGTGCTATACAATAATTAAACTCTGATTACTAGTGCTGCTTAATGAGGAGTATATCACATGATGATGGAATAAAAGCAATCAGAAGCTGATACTATTAAAATGGCACATATTTCAATAATTTTCAAGGTTTCAAAAGTCTAAAAGCATATGACTACATATATCTGGATTAAATTTTACTGTTAAAAGAATCCCTTTCTGACAATCTAGAAGAGACCAGAATTCAGTTATTTTCAACAAATTAGCCTCATCTAAGATTGACACACATTTTCCATATGAAATAAACTTATCAGATTAGACACAGCTGACACTCTATCAGATTCAGTTTGTGCCCTATTAATATGCACTTGGTTATACTTTGCTTTTGAAGTCATCAGACATTTCTAGATATGCTTATGTTCTTTTCTGAGAATGCTGAAACTTCCTCAAATTGGCTGAGTGCAGTGGCTCATCAGGCCTGCAATCCCAGCAGGTTGGGAGAAGATCACATGAGGCCAGGAGTTCAAGAACAGCCTGAGCAACAAAGTGAGGCCCCATTTCTACATGCCGGGCATGGTGGCATGCACCGGTAGTCTCAGCTACTCATGGGGCTGAGGCAGGAGGATTGCTTCAGCCAAGAGTTCAAGGCTACAGTGTGATATGTTAGCACCACCACTGTACTCCAGCCTGAGTGACAGAGAGAGACCCTGTGTCCAAAAATAAATAAATAAATAAAAGAAGGAAAAGAAACATAATGAAATCAAAGACTATGTATTTGTTTTTTTCTGATATTTCCTGTGATAAGGCATGATACATCCTAGCCACTTATAGACAGTTCCAGCTTATCCAATGATGAAACAAGTATCCAGCTCTTTAGGCATATCTTTGAGTTACTTTAACAGGGCAATAGATGTGAGCTGATCTGTCCAGATTCTCTTGCTTGGTTCCTATTGTGTGACAAATTTGAGAGGCTACTGGCAGAAAAAAGTAGTAAAATCTACAGAACAGAACACAGTCATCTGTTTCATTTGGATATGGAACATATCCAAAACTCTGAGAGGAGTTTAAAAATCACTGTTTCCACAGTCATCTTTAATCTACGCCATCAAGGCAAGCATAGTGCAACTCTGGAAGCAGTAAGCACCTCCTACTGCTCAGCCATGTGTCTCTATGTTCAGCAGCTTAGAAGAATCACAGGATCAGCAAGTGAGCTTTAACTTCTATAACAATAATAATTAAATTTCATATACAAGTATTTGAATGGGGTATATTTAACACCTTGAAATTTAATAAGATGGTGTCATTACTAACTAGATAATAGGATCACAAAATTTATCTCGTCTTCTAAGCACATTCTCAGATTTTATAAGTTTTAGTGAAAAATCCCAAAATAGCCTTTATAGGTGAATGCGACCCTATTTCATAGAAAGATAAAGCTTTGAAAATGTAACAAAGTTATTCAACGCACACAAATTTGCATTAAATTGAGCTATTATTTCCGTAAGTGTCAACAAAGCCGTTGGCACTCAGTATTACATAAAGGTTTGCTTTCTTTAAAAAAAAGCAAAAATAGACTTCAAGAAAGTTTAAAACTTTTTAACAAAAACACTTTCTTGAAAGTGAAAAGACAACTTGCAAAATGGAAGAAAATACCTGTGTCATATAGCCGATAAGGATTTGCTGTCCACAATATATAAAACAGCTTACTTGACAAAAATAAAAAAACATTAAAAAATAGGTAAAAAATCTGAATAGACATTTCTCCAAAGAAGATATACAAATGGCTAATAAGCACAAGAAAAGGTACTCAACATTAGTCATTAAGGAAATGCAATCAGAATCACAGTGAGATACCACTTCACACAAACTAGGATGGCTAGAATCAAAAAATGGAAAATAACATATGTTAGGGAAGAGTGGAGAAATTAGAATCTTCTATATTTCTGGTGAAAATGTAAAATGGTTGAGCTGCTGTGAAAACAGTTTGGTGGTTCCTTTTTTTTTTGAGATGGAGTCTCGCTCGGTCGCCCAGGCTGGAGTGCAGTGGCCGGATCTCAGCTCACTGCAAGCTCCGCCTCCCGGGTTTACGCCATTCTCCTGCCTCAGCCTCCCGAGTAGCTGGGACTACAGGCGCCTGCCACCTCGCCCAGCTAATTTTTTGTATTTTTTAGTAGAGACGGGGTTTCACCGGGTTAGCCAGGATGGTCTCGATCTCCTGACCTTGTAATCCGCCCGTCTCGGCCTCCCAAAGTGCTGGGATTACAGGCTTGAGCCACTGCACCCGGCCTGGTGGTTCCTTAATAGTTAAATATAGAATTATGATTTAAGCAAGCAATTACACTCCTAGGTATATACCCCAAATAACTGAAAACAGGGGCTCAAACAGATACTTGTACAGATCATCTGTGACTTCCAATTACGATTTTTGTATGTTGATTTTGTATCCTGCAACTTGACTGAATTTGTTTATCAGTTCTATCAGTTTTGTGGTGGTGTCTTTAGGTTTTTCTATGTGTAAGATCATGTCATCTGCAAACAAGGCTAATTTGACTTCTTCCTTTTCAATCTGGACGTCCTTTCTTTCTTTCTTTTGCCTAATTGCTGTGGCCAGCACTTCCACTGTTATGTTGGAAAAAAGTGGTATAAGTGGGCATCCTTGTCTTGTTCTGGCCCTAGGAGGAAAGGCTTCAACTTTTCCCCAGTCAGTACAATGTTAGCTGTGGGTTTGTCATTTACAGTCTTTATTATTGAGGTATAATAATTCCATTATTATTGAGGTATATAATCATTCCTTCTACTTCCATTGTGATGATGAGTTTTATCATAAAGAGATGCTGAATTTTACTAAATGCTTTTTTGACATATATTGAAATAATCAAATGGTTCTTGTTATTGGTTCTGTCCATGTGATGTACCATGCTTATTTATTTGCATATATTGAACCCTCCTTGCATCTCCATCTCCTTGATGGGAAACTTTAAACTACAGCTTTGATCTCACTACTTGTTATTGGTTTGTTGAAGTTTTCTATTTCTCATGGTTCAGTCTTGGTAGGTTGTATGTATCTAGGAATTCCTCCCTTTCTAGGTTTTCCAGGTGATTCATAACAGTCTCTAATGATGCTTTGTATTTCTCAGGTTTCAGTTGTTATATTTCCTTTCTTGTTTTTGATTTTATTTACTTGGGTCTTCTCTTTTTCTCAGTCTAGCTACAGTTTTGATTTTATCTTTCCAAAAAAACCACTTTTATTTTATTGATCTTTTCTATTGTTCTTTTAGTTTTAATTTATTTTATCCCAGTTTCATTTGTTTCCAAAAATTTTTAGGATGGGCACAGTGACTCATGCCCATAATCCTAGCATTTTGGGAAGCCAAGGTGAGAGGATCGCTTGAGCTCAAGAGTTCAAGACCAGCCTGAGCAACACAATGATACTTCATTTCCACAAATATTTTAAAAAGTCACTCAGGTATATGGTGGCACACACCTATAGTCCCAGCGACTTGGGAGGCTGAAGTGGAAGGATCACTTGAGCCCGGGAGGTAGAGCTTGCAGTGAGCTGAGATCATGACACATGACCCAAGATCATGCCACTGCACTCCAGCCTGGGCGACAGAGTAAGACCTTCTCTCAAAAAACAAAACAAAACAAAACAAAATCTTTTTTTTAATTTCCTTTTTAGTCCTTTTATTATTATTTTTTTTTGAGATGGAGTCTCACTCTGTCGCCCAGGCTGGAGTGCAGTGGCGTGATCTTGGGTCACTACAACTTCCTTCTGCCTCCTGGATTCAAGCGATTCTCCTGCTTAGCCTCCCAATTAGCTGTGACTACAGGCACGTGCCACCACACCTGATTTTTTTTGTTTGTTTGTATTTTTAGTAGAGATAGGGTTTCATCATATTAGCCAGGATGGTCTTGATCTCCTGACCTCATGATCTGCCCACCTTGGCCTCCCAAAGTGCTGGGATTACAGGTGTGAGCCACCATGCCCGGCCCCTTTTTAGTACTTTCATTGACCCACTGGTTGTTCAAGAATACGTTGTGGCCGAGCGTAGTGGCTCACGTCTGTAATCCCAGCACTTGAGGAGGCAGAGGTGGGTGGATCACCTGAGGTTCGCGAGTTCGAGACCAGCATGACCAACATGGTGAAACCCCATCTCTACAAAAAATACAAAAATTAGCCGGGTGTAGTGGTGGGTGCCTGTAATCCCAGCTACTCAGGAGGCTGAGGCAGGAGAATTGCTTGAACCTAGGAGGCAGAGGCTGCAGTGAGCCGAGATCGCACCATTGTACTCCAGTCTGGGCAATAAAGTGAGACTCTGTCTCAAAAAAAAAAAAAAAAATACGTTGTTTAATGTATTTATTTAATGTATTTGTGTCTTTTTGATGTTCCTCTTGTTACAGATTTCTAAGTTTTATTCCATTGTGGTTGGAAAAGATACTTGATATGATTTCTTTATTAAAAAAATACGTTCAGACTCGTTTTGTGGTCTAAGATATGGTCTATTCTGGGGAATATTCCATGTGCTGATGAAAAGAATGTGTATTCTGCAGCAGTTGGGTGAAATGTTCTGTAAATGTCAGATAGGTCTGTTAGATTTAGTGTGTAGTTTAACTCTACTGTTCCTTTGCTAATTTTCTGTCTGGATCATCTGTTACTGAGAGTCGGGCTTAAAATCCCCTACTATTACTGTATTGCAGTTTACCTCTCCTTTTAGATTTAACATCTGCTTTATATACTTGGGAACTCTGGTGCTGAGTGCAAAAATAAATAATTGTTAGGCCGGGCGCGGTGGCTCAAGCCTGTAATCCCAGCACTTTGGGAGGCCAAGGCGGGTGGATCACAAGGTCAGGAGATCAAGACCATCCTGGCTAACACAGTGAAACCCCGTCTCTACTAAAAAATACAAAAATCTAGCCGGGCGAGGTGGCGGGCGCCTGTAGTCCCAGCTACT
>NW_012119487.1:5397346-5432824 GCF_000951035.1 Colobus angolensis palliatus | reverse complement strand
GCCAGGATGGTCTCGATCTCCTGACCTCGTGATCCGCCCGTCTCGGCCTCCCAAAGTGCTGGGATTACAGGCTTGAGCCACCGCACCCGGCTGAGAAAAAAAACATCTTATAGATATAACAAATTATTTTAAAAAGATGACAATGTAGGAGCCAGTTGTTATGGCTCATGTCTGTAATCCCAGCACTTTGGGAGGCTGAGGTGGGTGGATCACTTGAGTCCAGGAGTTTGTGACCAACCTGGGCAACATGGCAAAACCATGTCTCTACAAAAAATACAAAAAAAATGAGCCAGGCGTGGTGGCACACACCTGTAGTCCCAGCTACCTGGGAGGCTGAGGTGGGAGGATAACCTGAGCCCAGAAGGTCAAGGCTGCAGTGAACCATAATCATGCCACTGCAGTCCAGTCTGGGTGACAGATGAGACCCAATCTTAAAAAATAAAATAGACAACTTATCTTGGATCACAAATAAAAGAACAGAACGAGGCAAAGTAAAACAACATGACAAAATTCTACTCTGCCTCTCCCTTTTGACTTTCAGTTGCCTCATTTTATATATTTTTCATTATCTATCTCTTAACAGACTGCCGTAGCTATTGTTACATTACAGTAACAGAGTATTTTCGGTTTATCTGTATACTTAATTTTACACGTGGGTTTTATATCTTGAAACCTTTTTTTTTTTTTTTTTAACCCATTAGTGCTTTCTTCTTTCAAATGGGATAGCTCCCTTTATTTCTTATAAGACAAGCCTGGTGGTGGTGAATGACTCAGTTTTTACTTGTCTGGGAAAGATTTTACATTTCCTTCATATGTGAAGGACAATTTTGCTGTGTACAGCATTCTTGAATGTAAGTTTTTTTTCTTTGAGCACTCTGAAAATGTCATTTCATCCCCTCATGGCCTGTGTGTTTTCCATTGAGAAGTCTATTGCCAGCCAAACTGGAGATCCTTTATATGTTATTTACTTCTTTTCTCTTGCTGCTTTTCGAATCCTCTCCTAATCTTTGATCTTTGAGAGTTTACTGTATCCCCTGGGATATCTTATTTGGGTTGAATCTGTTTAGTGATCTCAGGCTTTCTTGTACTTGTAAAGTTTTCCATTATTATTATTATATTACTTTTTATTTTTTGAGATGGAATCTCACTCTGTCACCTAGGCTAGAGTGCAGTGGCACCATCTCAGCTCACTGCAACCTCTGCCTCCTAGATTCCAGCAATTCTCTTGCCTCACCCTCCCCAATAGTTGGGATTATAGGCATCTGCCACCACACCCAGCTAATTTTTGTATTTTTAGTAGAGACGGGGTTTCACCTTGTTGGTCAGGCTAGTCTCGAACTCCTGACTTCATGTGATCCACCTGCTGTGATCTCCCAAAGTGCTGGGATTACAGGCATGAGCCAATGCGCCCAGTCTATTATTATTTTTTGAATAAGCTTTCTAGGCTAGGCGTGGTGGCACACACCTATAATCCCAGCACTTTGGGAGGCTGAATTGGGCAGATCACTTGAGGTCAGGAGTTCGAGACAGCCTGGCTAACATGGTGAAACCCTATCTCTACCAAAACATAAAAAAATTAGCCAGGAAAGTTGACACACACCTTTCGTCCTAGCTACTCAGGAGGGTGAGGTGGGAGAATGGCTCATATCTGGGAGGCAGAGGTTGCAGTGAGTGGAGATGGTGCCACTGCACTCCGGCCTGGGTGACAGAGTGAGATCCCGTCTCAAAGGAAATGAATAAGCTTTCTACCTCTTTCTTATTCTTGCTCAGCTCCCTCTTGAACACTAGTAATTCTAAGATTTGGTCTTTTGAGGCAATTTTCTATATATTATAGGCCATCTTTATTCCTTTTCATTCTTTTTCTTTATTCTCCTCCATGTATTTTCTTTTTTTTTTTTTTTTAGACAGAGTCTCACTCTGTTACCCAGGCTGGATTACAGTGGCGCGATCTCAGCTCACTGCAACCTCTGCCTTGTGGGGTCAAGTGATTCTCCTGCCTCAGCCTCCTGAGTAGCTGGGATTTCAGGCACCTGGCACCGTGTCCAGCTAATTTTGGTATTTTTAGTGGAGATGAGGTTTCACCATGTTGGCCACGCCGGTCTTGAACTCCTGACCTCAAGTGATCCATCTGCCTCGGCCTCCTAAAATGCTAGGATTACAGGCATGAGCCACCATACCCAGCCTCCTCTGTGTATTTTCATACAGTCTTCAAACTCACTGATTTTTTTTCCCTCTGTTTAGTCCTTTCTACTGTTGAGAGCCTTTAATGAAGTCTCCTGCTCAGGAAATGTATTCTTTAGTTCCAAGATTTCCATTTTATTTTTTATTATTTCAATCTTTGCTAAACTTCTCTGATAAATTTCTGAATTGCTTTTCTTTGTTATGATGGTGATAACTGAGTTTCCTTAAAACTGCCATTTTTAATGCTAGGCCGCAGATCTTACAAATCATCACTTAAGGCCAGTGACAGAATTTTTGCTCTGTCTCTTTGGAAAGGTCATGGTTTTTGCACCGAAGGATTAGTTATTTATTCTAGCATTTGCATTGAAGGATTAGTTATTTATTTCAGTATTTTCTGTCTGGCTTGTTTTGGTTTTCATTAGATATAGTTCCTTAGCAAATCTTTACTACTAGGTCACTTCCTCCTTTTTGGCTCTCGTGGCACCTTAAAGCCCGGGTTCACCTTGGCTCTAGTGCATGATTAGAGTGCTGCCTGTCCCAAATTAGGGAGTTCCCAAAGAGATTATCCCAGAGGTGTGAGAAGGCTGGCTAGAGGTTCCTGTTCAAGCAATCTGTGAAATATACCTCTCTCTTCTCATGCCTGTCATCCCAGCACGTTGAGAGGCTGAGGTGGGAGGATCCCATGTGCCCAGGAGTTTGAGAACAGCCTTGGCAACATGGTGAGACCCCATCTCTACAAAAAAATTTTAAAAATTAGCCGGGCATGGTGGCACTCACCAATACTCAGGAGGCTGAGATAGGAGGATTGCTTGAACCCAGGGGGTTGAGGCTGCAGTGAGCTGTGTTCACGCCACTGCATTCCAGCCTGGGTGACAGAGAAAGACCCCCCTCCCCCCAAAAAAAAGAAAAGAAAAGAAAGAAATGTACCTCCTATAGAATAGTGCTACTGAATAGCCACTTTTATGTGGCATCTCCTTTGACCTAGTTACAAAGCAGAGTTTTCAGAGCTAGGGATGACAGTCCCATTTCTCCCCTATGTCTGCCCGTCCTTGGGGGAATATTTCGCCCTTTAGGCAGTCATGATGCTTCCTGTGGGTTAAGGCAAGAACAGGTCTCCTGCCAGGTAACCCAGTATGGTGGGAAAAGATGGTTGATCACCTCAATCTCTCTTTTTGTTTTAGAGACATGGTCTTGTTCAGTCACCTAGGCTGGAGTGCAGTGGTACAACCATAGCTCACTGGAACCTTGAACTCCCAGGCTCAAGTGTTCTTCTTACCTTAGCCACCAAAGCACAGGGATTACAGGCATGAGCCACTACATCTGGCCTCAATCTCACTTTTTCTAGTGTAGAAACCATAAGTTAGGGAAAGATTTTCCTCAAGCTTATTGCCAGGCAGAACGGGGGAGAGAGTAGCATCGTGGATATGGAAGTTCAGTTCTCCTACTGACTGCTCAGAGTTGTTGCTAGCAACAATCTTGGCGCTATGTATTTGTTTTTGGTTTTCTGTCTGGGTAGGGGAGAGTGAAGGCAGCTTGCTTCCATTGCACCATTTTAAAATCAGAAATCTCCCTAGGAATTTTTTTTTTTTTTTTGAGACATAGTTTCGCTCTTGTTGCCCAGGCTGGAGTGCAATGGCGTGATCTCAGCTCACCAAAACCTCCACCTCCCGGGTTCACGCGATTCTCCTGCCTCAGCCTCCCAAGTAGCTGGGATTATAGGCATGCACCACCATGTCCAGCTAATTTTGTATTTTTAGTAGAGATGGTGTTTCTCCATGTTGGTCAGACTGGTCTCGAACTCCCGACCTCAGGTGATCCACCCACCTCAGCCTCCCAAAGTGCTGGGATTACAGGCATTAGCTACCACACCTGGCCAGGAAATTTTTTTATCCACTTCTTATCCACCTATATCCAGTGCTATATGGCTTTATATGGTTTTATATTCAAACCCTAATGCTATACTGCTTTATATTCTAATTCCAACTCATTTGCTCAGAATTCTCTTTCCCCATCCCCCACATGAACATTGTATTTTCCCATATGCAGTGTCATACATTACAAAGTCCATTGTCAAATACCCAGATAGAACAGCAGAATATGTGGAAGGTCTGTGATAAAGAAAAATGCATTATCTGTATTAAAAGAAGTTTCTCTTTATATTATACTCAGACACACATTCTACTCACAATCTGAAGACAAAAGCTCATGTATTTCACCAGATGCACATTTCATAAACCCAGAGTTTTAATGGGACAATCCCAACTACAGAATGATCTGTATTTCTATGGCATATCTGGGCCTTGAAGCTTTAGGCACCCAGGTGAAGGCAAATGCCTTTGGAAGGATATTTACACTTATGGTACTTGTGTGTCTTGGAATTCTAGGAAGTTTCCCAAACTCTCCAGGAAACAAGAATTGTTCTGTTGCCTCTATAACTCTAATATACAGGAGAATTTTAGAAGATGCATACAACGGAAAAAAATTTACAGCTGCTGGAATCAGAGACTGGAATTTGGAATATAAATCCCAGCTTTGTCACCGAGTCCTGATGTCTTAGCCAGTTTCCTTAACTTCCCATAACCTTAGTTTCCTCACCTTTAAATTAGTTTCAGGAGGCCGGGCACAGTGGCTCACACCTGTAATCCCAGCACTTTGGGAGGCCGAGGCAGGCGGATCACGAGGTCAGGAGATCAAGACCATCCTGGCTAATACGGTGAAACCTTGTCTCTACTAAAAATACAAAATATTAGCTGGGCATGGTGGCGGGCGCCTATAGGCCCAGCTACTCAGGAGGCTGACGCAGAAGAATGGCGTGAACCTGGGAGGCGGAGCTTGCAGTGAGCTGAGATTGCGCCACTGCACTCCAGCCTGGGTGACAGAGCGAGACTCCGTCTCAAAAAAAAACAAACCCCAAATTAGTTTCAGAGATCAATCCAAGATGGCCGATTAGACGCAGCTCTGGTCCATTACACTCATGGAAAGGAATGAAAAGGGATACATGAATTCAGCACTGAAATATCCAGGTGGTTACACTGGGACTAACTAGGCAAACAACCTGACCCAGAGAGAACAAAGAAAAGCAGGGTTGGGCAGGCAGGGCAGTGACGGCCCACCCAGAAGTGGCATGGAGCCAAAAGAACCTCCACCCCCAGCCAGGGGAAACAGTGATTGTGCAACCTCACCTAGGAAACCACACTTCTCCCACAGATCTTTATAACTCACCGATCAGGAGTCCCCTCATGAGACCATGCCACCAGGGCCTTGGGTTTGATACACAGAGCTGTGTGGAGTCACGGCACAGCAGCCACTCAGGTACATGCAGAGACCCAAGAATTTTAAACACTCCAGCCCCAGGATTCCCAGACAGGTGAAAAATCCATCTGTATATATCCCTAGGAAGGGAGCTGAATCCAGGGAGTCAAGCAGCGACATTCTGTGGGCCCCACTTCCACAGCACCTCACAAGTTAAGACCAACTGGCCTGGAATCCCAGTCAGCCAATGGCAGTGGGTTACAGTCCATCAGAGACAGCTCTGAATTCCTGGGGGGAGGGGCAGCCACCATCTCTACAGTTCAGTCAAGTCAGTTGCTCTAGTCCGTTAGCTGTGGAGAATATACGTGGTCCAAACAAGGAAGGGACCTCCTCCAACACAGCATACCTGCTCTACCAAAAAGCAGCCAGACTGCTTCTTTGGGTGGGTCCCTGATACTGTTCCTCCTGACTGGGTGACAATTCCCAATGTGGGTCTTCAGACACCTCCTACAGGTATGTGTGGGCTGGCAAAAGGTCAGTTTCCCCTAGGATGGGCTTCCAGAGGAAGGAGCTGGCTGCCACCTTTGCTTTTTTGCAGCCTACACTGGTGATACCTCCAGGTACAGGAAAAACTGAGGCAACTGGGGTCTGGATTGGACCCCAGCAAACCACAGCAGTCCAGCGATAGAGTGGCCTGATTGTTAAAAGAAAAACAAACCGAAAACTACAACAAGATCAACAAAACCCCACAAAAACCTCACTCAAAGGTCAGCAACCTCAAAGATCAAAGGTAGATAAGATGAGAAAGAATCAATGCAAAAATCCTAAAACCTCAAAAAGCCAGAGTGTCTGTTCTCTTCCAAATGACTGTTAACACTTCTCCAGCAAGAACACAGAACTAGTCTGAGGCTTAGATGGCTGAAATGACAGAATTAGGCTTCAAAAGGTGAGTAGTAATGAACTTCACTAAGCTAAAGGAGAATGTTGTAACCTGATATGGTTTGGCTGTGTCCCCACCCAAATCTCATCTTGAATTATAGTTCCCATAATCCCCAGGTGTCATGGGAGGGATCAGGTGGAGATAACTGAATCACGGGGGCAGTTTCCCTCATCCTGTTCTCATGATAGACAGTTCTCATGATATCTGATGGTTTTATAAGGGGGGCTTCCCCCTTTACTGGGCACCCATTCTCTCCCCTACCATCATGTGAAGAAGAACGTGTCTGCTTCCCCTTCTGCCATGATTGTAAGTTTCCTGAGGCCTCCCCAGCCATTCTGAACTGTGAGTCCATTAAACTTCTTTCCTTTATCAATTATCCAGTCTCGAGTATGTCTTTATTAGCAGTGTGAGAACGAATTAATACATAACCCAATGCAACAAAGCTAAGAATCATGATAAAACAATACAGGAGCTGATAGCCAGAATAGCCAGGTTAGAGAGGAACATAACTAACTAACGGAGCTGTAAAACACAACACGAGAACTTCACAATGTAATCACAAGTATCAATAGCAGAATAGACCAAGGGGAGGAAAGAATTGAAGAGCTTAAAGACTATCTTTCGGAAATAAGACAGGCAAATAAGAATAGAGAAAAAAGAATAAAAAGGAATGAACAAAACTTCCAAGAAATATGGGATCATGTAAAGAGAACAAACCTATGACTGACTGGGGTACCTGAAAGAGATGGGGAGAAAATAACCAAATTGGAAAACATACTTCAGGATATCACCCAGGAGAACTCTGCCAACCTAGCAAGACAGGTCAACATTCAAATTCAGGCTGGCCACAGTGGCTTACACCCGTAACACCAGCACTTTGGGAGGCCAAGGCAGGTGGATCACTTGAGGCCAGGGGTACAAGACTAGCCTGGCCAACATGGTGAAACCTTGTCTCTACTAAAAATAGAAAAATTAGCCAGGTGTAGTGGCTCACACCTGTAATCCCAGCTACTCAGGAGGCTGAGGCAGGAAAATAGGGCCTGGAGGCAGGGAACATAGGCCAATCCACACTGATTTCCTACAACTAAATCAAGTGAAAGCACTTGAGCAATGACAGGAATGTGAATGGCTTTGTAACTTCACTTCATCCTCTCCACACATTTACACTTTGTAACTTCACATCCATCCTCTCCATTTACATAGACCACACACAACAAGTAACATCCTCTCCATTTACACTTCGTAGCTTCACATCCATCCTTTCCATTTACCTAGATCACACACACCAAGTAACATCGTCTCCATTCAAAATAGGGCGCAGTCTGAGTAAATGACTCTGTGACTCTGTTCTCTTCATTTACATAGAATATACACCAAGTAACCAATGAGAAACCTCTGGAGTATTGAAACTCCAGAAAATTCTGTAAGCGGGGCTCTTATGCTCAGGCCCACTCCCACACTGTGGAGTGTATTTTTGTTCTCAGTAAATCCATGCTTTCGCTTTCCTCATGTTGTGTGTGCATTTTGTCTAATTCTTTGTCTGAAATGCCAAGAACCTGAACACCTTCTACTGGCAACCTTCGAGTACGTGTAGTAATTTGCTGGAATACCTATGGGCATTCAGAGGAATTCACTAATTTTCTGGTGGACAGTTCTAGTTGCTAGTTTTGTTTTTCCAAAATTGAGTTAAAATCTGTATCTCTAGTAGCTTCTACTCAGCAACCACAATTCTGTCTTCTATTCCAACTTCTGCACTATAGTCCTTCAGGAATCTGAAGATTATTCTACCCCCCAAACATTCCCCTCTCCCAGTAAGTGCTCTCTGCTCTCATGAGATTTGCTTTACCAGCCTGACTTCCATTCTAGCTGTATCCCAAGGGTTTCAGTATCATGACATCCATGATTATGACTGTTTTCTTGTTCATTTCCTGTGCTTAAACATTTTTTCTATATTACCTTTAATAATGACAAAATGAATTTTATTTCAAAAAAACATACATAGGAGTCATTAGAATACCTTCTCCAAAATACTGACTAAAATATGCCTCATTACAAAATTGATATTGAAATCTGAAAGGAAAAGGAAAAGAATAGAGAGCAGGATGGATGAGGACACTCTGTTACTTCTTTCTAGACATGATACTCTCAGGGTGCATAAACTCACATTAGGGATCTTTGATCTGAAAGGGCTAATCCAAGTCCCCTACCCTAAAAATGAGAAAATTTAGAACTGGGAAGATCAAATGAATTGCCCAAGTTTAAATAATTGGCCTAATGTTTTTGATAGAGCCACGAAATTAATGAAGGCCCTGCTAAAAATCTTTTGAACAGTTTTCCACTGCCCTTTGCATAAAGCCCAGTTCCTTATCATAAATAGCAGGGTTCTTCGTAATTTAGTTCCTAACGTCTTCTCCAGCCTAATTTCAAGCCCCTCCTGAGCTCTTGTACTCTATGATCCATTTATTCAATTTCTTTAAGAGTTTTTTGTGTGTGTGTTTGGTATTTTTTGTTTGTTTGTTTTCTCCCCAAAGTCTCTGCAGTTTAAGTTCTTTGATGCACATTTCTGAGGCTGAATGTATTTCTCTTCTTCCTAGAACACTCTTCCCCATAGCTTCATTCTCTTCAGCTGATTAAATCCTACTCATTCTTCACTTCTTCTCTGACCCCTAACTTGGATTAGTTCTTGCTATATGTTCCCCAAGAACCTAGGGCTTCAAATTTAGATGAGATCAGAGGATGTTCCCAGAGGATTCAGCACTCCCTCTCTTTACAAAACTCATACCCTTTTTTTGAGTACGTGTTTAATATCGATCTTGCCTGCTAGACTGTAAGTGCTGTGAAGGCAGGAATGGCATTTGCTTTGTTCTTTTATTTCGTCTTAGCAGTAACACATTACTAGGCACAAAGTAAATAATAAATAGTCCATTTTAAAAAGGCTTCAATTGGCTCATAATTGCTAAAAATATTTATTAAGGCCGGGCACGGTGGCTCACGCCTGTAATCCAGCACTTTGGGAGGCCGAGGCGGGCGGATCACAAGGTCAGGAGATTGAGACTACGGTGAAACCCCGTCTCTACTAAAAATACAAAAATTAGCCGGGCGCGGTGGCGGGCGCCTGTAGTCCCAGCTACTAGGGAGGCTGAGGCAGGAGAATGGCATGAACCCAGGAGGCGGAGCTTGCAGTGAGCCGAGATCGCGCCACTGCACTCCAGCCTGGTGGACAGAGTGAGACTCCATCTCAAAAAAATAAAAAATAAAAAATAAAATATTTATTAAAACATTGTTAACATGCGATACTATACAGTCACTGTTTAATATCCTTGCAATAGACCAAGGCTCCCTTTCCATGTATAAAGCACAAAGCCCAACAGAGAACTGCTGTTATTCAGGCAAGCATGATTACTTTATTATCCAAACATCTAAAAGAAAGTAAATAAAAATCTGATAACAATATCAATCACTGTTAATCATTTACCTTCAAAATCCATGCTCCAATAATAAAAGAAACTCTAATTATAGATTTGACGTCTAAATTATCACCTTCCTAAGGAACTGCAAAAGTTTAGAAAAGCTCAGATTCTGATCATCAAAGGGATATATAATCAAAGGAATATTGTCTGGAACATCTAATGAGGGAGTACAAAGAACAAATGCCATGCATTTGGAATAATGATTAAGAGCACAGCCCTAGAGCCAAAAGCCTGTGCTCCAATCCGGACTTTTCCATTTTCCAGCACTGTGACCTTGAACAAGTAACTTAATCTGTGCTTCAGATTTAACACCTGTAAGACAGGCCTGAAAAACTGTACTTACATCATCAAACTGTCTTTTTGTTTTGTGTCTGTATTAGTGCTATTAAGATGAAACCTAGGCTATCATACCGCAAGATTTATGGACTGTGCCTTTTATGTTCTTCTTATGTCAGTTCTGTTTCATCTCAACTTGTTCATACACTAATTTTCTTTTCCTATTCCAAGTCTCCTCATTGAAGTCAGTGATTGAAGTTAGTGAGAACCAAGAAATGAAATTAATTATTTCCCCTTTTTTTTTTGAGATGGGGTCTCACTCTGTCATCCAGACTGGAGTTCAGTGATGCGATCTCAGCTCACTGCAACCTCTGCTTCCTGGGTTCAAGAGATTCTCCTGCCTCAGCCTCCCGAGTAGCTGGGATTACAGGTGCCTGCAACCAAACTGGCTAATTTTTACTAGAGATGGGGTTTCACTGTGTTGGCCAGGCTGGTCTTAAACTTCTTACCTCAGGTGATCTGCCTGCCTCAGCCTCCCGAAGTGCTGGGATTACAGGTGTGAGCCACCATGCCAGGCCAATTCTCTCCCTTTGAAGAGTATCAAACACACTAACAGGCAAGTACATTTTAGCATTTATGGGAAAGTCTCTAAAAGCAGAGTAAGACTGAATCTGCAGAAGTAGATGTGCCATGGAGACATTTAGAGCAATGCGGTCAGTACAATGTCAGCAACACTGTTGCCACAGTCATCGTGGCTTTTATCTTAGCATAGGTGGGCCCAGGCTCCTGAGGTCAGAAACAGGCTGAAATCTACTGGCTTGGCTTAAATAGATCAGAGGCAAGTGAACATTTCAGTATGAATTAATAACGATTTCATATAGTTTTCGTACATGTTTAATATATAAGCAACTACAACATAGATTAAAGAATTAGAGTAGGCTGAATGCCATTTCACCCTGGGTGGAATTATTACTTTTGTCTTACATTGTTTTTCTTTGTTTGTCCCTTCTAGATTATTTAGGGGAATGTAACAAGTGGCACTTAATAGTGGGATACTAATAGCACTTCAAATTTGTATAGCCTATACATATTTTAAACACTTTATTCTCAAGTTGAACGGTTTCCATTATTTTCTCTAAACAAACTTGAAAGAATGAATAATTTTCATTCACTTATTCCATTTACTTATTTGACCAATTTTAGTAGCATATCTACCATGTTTTGACCCGATAAAGGTTCAGCGGAAGTCCTTGTCTTTTGGCAGGTGTCTGTTAACAAACAACTTGGGGCCAGGCGCAGTGGTTCACGCCTGTAATCCCAGCACTCTAAGAGGCCGAGGTGGGCAGATCACTTGGGGTCAGGAGTTTGAGAACACCGTGGCCAACATGGTGAGATCTTGTCTCTACTAAAAATACAAAAATTATCTGGGCATGGTGGTAAGCACCTGTAATCTCAGCTACTCAGGAGGCTGAGGCAAGAGAATGGCTTGAACCTGGGAGGCGGAGGTGGCAGTGAGTCTAGATCATGTCACTGCACTACAGCCTGGGCAACAGAGCAAGACTCTGTCTCAAAAACACACACACAAAACAAAACAAACAAAAACAACAAAAAACCCAACTTGGTTCTGGTCTCAACAGTCCTCTCCTACACCACAAGTAGCGCTCCAAGCTCCATTTTGATCCACAACAGGAAATGTGAGCACACATTCTAACATAATAGGTGAAAGTCATTCCTAAGAGAAAAATGAAATTGAGAGCTTAGCCAACTCAGTCACGCCCTCTTAGATAAAATATATTTATTTTCCAGCCTTCTCTTTCCTTTTTGCACCCTTCCCAACACCACAAAAGGAAGTCATTGAAAACATTTAATTCTTGTGTAACAATCTTGAGTGCTAAAGTTAAACCTTGTTTCTCAAATCTTTGGAGTTCAAGTCAGTAACAAATTGGACTACACATTTACAGATGCCATTAACACTTTAAATGGAAGATATATTTCCTGCCTCTTTAGTAAGAAGGAAATTTAGCAGCCTACACCCAAGCAATTTGTACCTTTCAGGCAGCAACAATAAAAATGATCCGTTTACATGAAAGAATAAATTAATGTGTTAGGTTGGAGAGCACTGTAGAGCTTCCGGTTAAATGTTAACTATTTGGAGGAATTATACTGATTCTATCATTTATCACAGATTGTGTAGTTTTAACACTGCCTTGCAGATATGGAATCCCAAATCATCAAAATTGTGGTCACAATCTATTAGCTTGGTGGACTTTGATAGATAGCTCAGTAAATGCACCTTCCCTCCACCCTGGCCCTCCCTCCAGTGTAATTTTAGGATGTAATTACGAAGGAAAAGTTTTGAAGGTACCTTAATGCATTTCCCTAGCAGCAGGATGCATGTGCTCAGAGTAGCAGTGACTTGGAGATATTAACTCATATACTCAAAGAACAGTCTGGGAAGGATTTGTCACAAACTGTTCCTACAAGTGGAAGACTTGCTATTAATAATATTAGGATTCTTCCAGAAGAGGGCTTTTGAGTATGAAAAGTTACCCTCCTTCCAAGTATTCTATATGGCTGATAGTTGTTGAGATCCTGATTAGGAAGTACCTGCTAGTGAAGTGTTACAAAGAGGGAAAGTAGCACATGTGATTTGAATCTATCTAAAAGCCTTGTAGTGAGGCCCTTAAAGAAAATAAAACAATTCTTTATGTCTTTAAAAGACATTCATCTATTTAAGAGAAGATCTTTGTTGTATAGCTCTATGTTAACAATTATGCTGTAATTTATGCAGGTATATGCATCACTTTTGTTTTTTTCTTTCTTCCTAGAAGGAATCACAGGAATTTCTTAACAAGTGATTGTCTTTGGAGACCACTTTGTATTTCCTATTTTATTTTATTTTAAAGGCATAAAAGTCCAAAGAGAAAATAATATTCACCCCACATAATTAAACATTCAGCTTGCCAATCCACACAGAGCCAGCCATTTGCTAAGCCTGTGATTTCAGGAGCCGAGAGAATGGAAGCAGTTTTTAAAACATTTATAATTATTTATATTGTGATTCCAAATGGGTGATCTGGAGAGATATTTTGATACATCTGATTCTTGAAGAAATTATGCCAAATTAGAATTCACTAATATCAGTATAAAGTAGTACGCATACAGGGCCACATAATGATGTATTATAAAAAATTTGTCACCAATCACATTCCAATACAAAATGATAATGGACAAATCGGAAATGAGGTAGCCTGGCTGGGTGTGGTGGCTCATGCCTGTAATCCCAGCACTTTGGGAGGCCAAGGCGGGCAGATCACCTGAGGTCAGGAGTTCAGGACCAGCCAGGCCAACATGGTGAAACCCTGTCTCTACTAAAAATACAAAAAAAAAAAAAAAAAAAAAAAAAAAAAGCTGGGTGAGGTGGCGGGCGCCTGTAATCCCAGCTACTGGAGAGGCTGAGACAGAAGAATCGCTTGAACCTGGGAGGCGAAGGTTGCAGTGAGTCATGATGGCACCTTTGCACTCCAGCCTGGGTGACAAGAGCAAAACTCCATCACCAAAAAAAAAAAGAAAAGAATAAAAGAAATGAGGTAGCCTGAAGCAATAGCAATATTCACTTTTGCAAGTGATGGACCATCCCAAAGTGGATCAGCTTTAGTAGCCTCATCAAATAATAAAATGTGCAGGCCAAGAACACCAACCACCAAAGAACGGCATGTAAATACTACCCTTGAGTTCCATCCAATCTTCTTTTCAAAGCTGAGACTATTGAAACTTGGAGAAACTTTTGTGAAAACCAGTAACTTACAAAGTAGAAAAGAAGCTGAAAGGTGAAAAAGCTGGCACAAATAACGCTGATGAACAATCTCATGTTGATATTCATATTTCTTCAACCAGGGGTTACAGTGGTGGAGCTGGAAATGGAAACTAATTTCTCCCTCTGACTCTCCACCTGGTTCCTTCCCTCTAGACTTTTCAGCACTTGTGGCTAAAAATGGGACCCACTTGAGAAGTGTGCTGTGTGTCCCGGGGTGAGTCGCCCGCGGGTGGCGGCTGAGCCCAGGCGGAAGAGGGCAGTGGGTAGCTAAAGGCGTCTGGTCATCCGGCCCGACCGAGTACTGGAGCCAGCCAGAGCCACCATGCGGGATGCTTGCGGGATCCAGGGAAGCGGCGGGATCCAGGGAAGCCGCAGGATCCAGGGAAGCTGCGGGATCCAGGGAAGCCGCGGGCTCCGGGCCGGTTGGAGATGTAGTCGCAGAGGCTACCGCCGCGGCCACCATGCCCACCCGGACTGTGGGCGACTTTGTATTTTCTAACCCACCTAATACATATATTGGTTTTCTTTTATTGTTTTATAGACAATAGGAATTATTTGGAAAAGGGAGATTACCTCAGAGTAGTAAACTTATGAGTAACTTCTGTATTTTCTTTCTGTGTTTCAGTTTTTATTTATATGTGTTTTCAAAATTTTCTACAGTCAACATATTATTTGAATCCTTAGTAAGAAGAAAAGCTCATTTAAATCCAAGAAAAGGCTGAGCGTGGTGGCTCACATCTATAATCCCAGTACTTTGGGAGTCTGAAGCTGGAGGACTGCTTGAAGCCAGGAGTTCAAGACCAGCCTGAACAACATAGCAAGACCCTGTCTCTACAAAAAATGTTTTAAAAATTAGCCAGGCATGGTGGCATGTGTCTGTAGTACCAGCTACTTGGGAGGGTGAGGTGGGAGGATCACTTGAACCTGGAATTTCGAGGCTGCAGTAAGCTATGATCTGATCACCACTGCACACGAACCTGAACAACAGAGACCCTGTCTCCAAATAAACAAACAAAAAAGGCAAGAAAAATCTTTAGGGACTACACCTTTTTGGCAAACGTCAATTTAAATAAATACACACAAATAGCTATTCGTTTAATAAAATTCATTAATCAACCTTATTATATGATTTCCCCACTCAAAACCTTCATTTATAGAATTTAAAATATCAGTTACTCAGCATTACATAAAAAACCTATCACGATCAACTTCCACTCTCTATTTCCTGGCCTACCCGCCACATTTTAGCCAGATGGAACAAGTTCAAGTTCCTCTTGTGCCACCTTTCTATCCTGTGCCTCTTAAAGTGCTATTCCTTCTGCCTGGAACATCTTTCCTGTCCCCTGACAACCTGATAAATTCCTATTTTTTCTTAGAATCCTGTTCAAAAGTTTCCACCTTTAAATAGGCACAGGTATACACTGCTGGTGGGTATATTAACTAATATAACCTTTAAGGAAAACAATTTGGCCTTATCTATCAAAATTACAAATGAATGTATCCTTCAACCCAGCAGTTCCACTCCTAGGAATTTAATCTACAGATATACTCACACACTTTTGTGAAATGTTATGTAAGATTATTCACCGCAGTATTGTAGGAGCAAAACATTGAAAACAACCTACACACTCACAGAGTGGGAGGGAGTTGGTTACACATATTATAGAAATCTATACAGTGAAATACTATGCAGCTTTCAAATGAACAAGGACACCCTTTGTGAACTGACAGAGAAAAATCAACACATACTGTTAAGTGAGAAAAGCAAAGTACAGAACATAAAAGGGACACCAAAAGCTCTGTAAAAAGAGAACACATATAAATTTGCTTGCATGTATAAAAATATTTATAGAAGGATACTTCTAAAAAAAACTACTAAAACTGCTAGGAAAACAGGAATAGGTAGGTAGCTTCACTGGATATCATTTCATATTTGTTGAAATTTTGATACTGTGTGCATGTATTATTGATAAAGTAAAATTGTAAGAGTTTAAAAATCAAAACCTGTACTTTAAAACATCTTTATGAAAATATCTCTAATTATCTCCACCATTCCTTTATTCAATAATTAGAACCTTACTGGCTGCTAACACTATGTGCCAGGTACTATGGTAGGGAGAGAGAGAAGAAATAAAACAACCCACAAGGAAAATGAACTTCAGTGTACAACTCAGAAAAGCAGATAGAATATCCCCTTTCAGTGAGTGCGCAGGGTGCAAGGTATGACAGGAGCATATAGAAGAAACAGCACCTACACATTTCTAACAGTGCTCACATCACTGACTCATGCATGGCTGTTTACATGGCTGTCTCTCAAACTGGACTGTTATCTCTTTGATGATGTCTCAAAGCTTAACACAGTGCTATGCACATAAGAGGTATACATGGTTAAGCGAACCACTAAATAAAGGTATAACAGACATAATCACTGCATTGTTTTTTGTTTTTTGAAACAGTTAAGAGCTAATTAAGAGTGGGAGTGGTGGCTCACACCTGTAATCCCAGCACTTTGGGAAATCAAGGCAGGAGGATCACTTGAGCCCAGCAGTTTAAAATCAGCCAAAACAACATAGTGAGGCTCCCTCTTTACAAAAAGAAAAAGAAAAGGAAAAAAATAGCTGGGCATGGTGGTGTATGCCTGCAGTTCTAGCTACTTGGGAGGCTGAAGAGGGAGAATCACTTGGGCTCAAGCATTTGAGGCCGCAGTGAGCCGTGATTGCACCACTGTACTCCAGCCTGGGTGACAGGGTAAGAGAGACTACCTCAAAAAAGAATAGAAAGGCTGGTCACAGTGGTTCATGCCTGTCACCCCAGCATTATGGGAGGCTGAGGTGGGAGGATTGCTTGAAGCCAGAAGTTCAAAACCAACCTCAGCAACAATGTGAGGCGCCCCCCATCTCTACAAAACACACAAAAAAATTAGCCAGGTGTGGTGGCATGCACCTGTAATCCCAACTACTTGGGAGGCTGAGAGGCAGGAGGATCATTTGAGCCCAGGAGTTTGAGGCTGCAGTGAGCCATTATCATGCCACTGTACTCCAGACTGGGTAACAGAGAGACCCTGTCTCAAATAAAAATAAAACAGGGTTGGATGTGGTGGCTCACGCCTGTAATCCCAGAACTTTGGGAGGCTGAGGCAGGTGGATCACAAGGTCAAGAGTTCGAGACCAGTCTGCCCAATATGGTAAAACCTTGTCTCTACTAAAAATACAAAAATTAGCCGGGCATGGTGGTGGGCATCTGTAATCCCAACTACCCAGGAGGCTGAGGCAGGAGAATGGCTTGAACCTGGCAGGCGGAGCTTGCAGTGAGCAGAGATCATGCCACTGCACTCCAGCCTGGGTGACAGAGCGAGACTCTGTCTCAAAAAAAATTAAAATTAAAATTAAAAAATAAAACAAAAATTTCAAAAAAGAAAACAAAAGAGCTAATTAAGTACTCAGCTACATCATCATAAGAACTTAGTATACGGATCTAAGGATAAAAAGATTTAAAAATAAATTCCGTATTGTATGCATACACACACATGAATGTATTTGTCACAAACATACTGAAGGTTATGCTTATAACTATGTGGGATTTCATCTTCCCCCAATATATTAAATATGTACAGAGTGTGTATATTTCCCATAGGCATAATGCTGGGCTTGAAATACAATGGTAAAAACAGAAATAGCTGGCTGGGCATGCTGGCTCACGCCTGTAATCCCAGCACTTTGGGAGGCCAGGTGGGTGGATCACTTGAGGTCAGGAGTTTGAGACCAGTCTGGCCAACATAGGGAAACCTCATCTCTATTAAAAAAATACAAAAATTAGCTGGGCATGGTGGTGCGCACTTGTAATCCCAGTTACTTGGGAGGCTGAGGCATGAGAATCACTTGAACTCCAGCCTGGGTGACAGAGTGAGATTCTGTTTCCAAAATAAAAAAAGACAGACATAGGGAAGTTATAGGTTACTGAGAGATTCACTAAATAATCACAAAAGTAATTTTCTATACCATTAAGAGGAAGAGAGAAAGTGGAAGACACGATCAAGATTTCTCCTAGCCTGCAGTAAGGAAAGAAAAGACTTGTAAAAATCTTTGTGTCTCAGACAGTATCAGATAAAGGTTATATTAGGGGTATGTGGAGGGAATTCATTGAATTGAACTTAGATGGAAAAAAACCTTTTATTTTCCTGAACCTCTAACTGAAATTTATTAGTTCCTTCTATTATAAATGTAGCCAATAATCCACTGTGTTATTTGTGATTCTACCACTGATAGATATCACAGATATTTTCATTCACATTATATGTATTACATATATCTCAAAATTATTTTGCAATTATATTAGCCTCACTACCATTTCTTGCTATTTAATGTGTTTAATAAAGAAGTTCTTATTACTGTATCATAAATCTGATTTCTATCTGTTTTTGTAATTGTATTTTTTTTCTTTTGAGATGAAATCTCGCTCTGTCCCCCAGGGCTGGAGTATAGTGGCGTGATCTCACCTCGCTGCAACCTCTGCCTCCCAGGTTCAAGCAATTCTCTTGCCTCAGCCTCCCAAGTAGCTGGAATTACAGGTGCATGCCATCACGCCCAGTTAATTTTTGTATTTTTTTGGTAGAGACAGGGTTTCACTATGCTGGCAGGCTAGTCTCGAACTCCTGACCTCAAGTGATCTGCCCACCTCAGCCTCTCAAAGTGCTGGGATTACAGCGTGAGCCTCTGCACCTGGCCTATTTTAGTGTATTTCAATACAACTGATTTCCTTTGTAATCTTATCTTATTTTACGCATTTAAAAACATTTTTTTCTGATAAGGGGTCCATGGACTTAACCAGACTGCCAAAGGAACCCATGACTCCCCCCAGATTTCTGCAAATCCCTGGGCTATAAATATGGATCAGGTTGAGATAACAATGTTGGCATACCCTAGAAACATTGGCAAGAGATTTCTGTTTCTATTTACCTTTGGAAGGGATGGGGAAAAAAAAGAGTGCCAATTCACTGTAAAGTTCCAAGTAAAATGAATAATGGTAAAAGACTGTTTGGTAAGTCTGTATTTTCAATTTTACTGCATTTTTCAATGAGTATATGTCATATTTTGATGATGCATCTGTGGATGTACAATTTTTGTGAATATTATGTAAGTCTGCTATTGAGAAACACAGTGCTTATATATTTTACACAGCTACCCTAACCATGGTGATCATATGAAGGGTCAGTTAGGTCAATTCTATATGTGGTAGATTATTGTTCAGCAAATATTCACTTTCCCCTCCCACAACCCCTATTGTGGAGTACACTTTCCTTCTCCAGTATGTTGGAAGCGGCCTTTTGATTTGTTTGGTCAATGGAACATGGACAAAAACCAAAGTGTGAGGCCAGGCATGGTGCCTCATGCCTGTAATCCCAGCACTTTGGGAGGCCAAGGTGGGCAGATCACTTGACGTCAGGAGTTTCAAACCAGCTTGGCAAATACCGTGAAATCCCATCTCTACCAAAAATACAAAAAATTAGCTGGACATGGTGGCACACGCCTGAAATCCCAGCTAATCAGGAGGCTGAGGCAAGAGGATTGCTTGAACCTGGGAGGCGAAGGTTAAAGTAAGCCAAGATTGCACCATTGCACTCCAGACAGAGTGAGATCTTGTTTCCAAAAAAAAAAAAAAAAGAATTAGATGGTGGCAATGCTGCCATAAAAAATGTAAAAGTTATGAAAATATCTATCAAATTTGCCCTTAGACTGCTTCACACATTTATTAACTTACTGCCCCTCTTAAGGAAACTGAAACTAGAAGGCATATGGATTTCCGAATTCTGATGCAGACCAAGAGCATTAAAGGCCTTAAAATTGATAAAGGAAGTTTTAAGTAAAAACAACTGTTCAGGTTAGTATTTAGCATTTTTTATTCTTCTCCTGAACCAACTTTTTCTATTAACCAACTACAGTCCTGACTGTGTTGGATAAGAGGGCTTCTATATTTCAGCCTACTAGAAATCCTATTGTGGGCATTACAATTATAGGGCTATACTGTTTTATTTTGTTTGCTTTAAATCCTGTTTGTAAATAAGCTTGAAGTCCTTGCAATGAGTTTGAGTACTACAATTTGATTTCATGTTGAGCTTGCGCACTGTGGTGAGTTTTGATGTAATATTGGTTTCTCGCTGGGCGCGGTGGCTCACTCCTGTAATCCCAGCACTTTAGGAGGCCGAGGCAGGAAGACCACAGGATATCGGGAGGTTGAGACCAGCCTGACCAACATGGAGAAACCCCGTCTCTACTAAAATTTCAAAATTAGCCAGGTGTGGTGGTGCATGCCTGCAATCCCAGCTACTCGGGAGGCTGAGGCAGGAGAATTGCTTGAACCTGGGAGGCAGAGGTTACAGTGAGCAGAGGTCATGCCATTGCACTCCAGCATCGGCAACAAGAGCAAAAACTCTGTCTCAAAAAAAAAAAAAAATTGGTTTCTCTAATAATTTAATCATCATTTTATTTTTATTGTTTCTGAGATGGAATCTCACTCTGTCAGCCAGGCTGGAATGCAGTGGTGCAATCTTGGCTCACTGCAAGCTCTGCCTCCCAAGTTCATGCCATTCTCCTGCCTCAGCCTCCTGAGTAGCGGGGACTACAGGCACCTGCCACCATGCCCAGCTGATTTTTCGTATTTTTAGTGGAGATGGGGTTTCACTGTGTTAGCCAAGATGGTCTTGATCTCCCGACCTCGTGATCCACCCGCCTCAGCCTCCCAAAGTGCCGGGGTTACAGATGTGAGCCACCGCACCTGGCCTTACTCATCATTTTAAATTTCTGTTAACCAGGCCAGGTGTGGTAGCTCACCCTTGCAATCCCAGCATTTTGGGGGGCTGAGGTGGGAGGATCACTTGAGCTCAGGAGTTCCAGATCAGCCTGGGCAACATAGTGAAACCCCATCTCTACAAAAATTAAAAATTAGCCAGGCATGGTGACATGCACCTGTACACCTAGCTACTTGGAAGGCTAAGGAGACAGGATCACCTGATCCCAGGAGGTTGAGGCAGCAGTGAGCAGCAGACCTTGTCTCATTCATTCATAAATAATAAAAGAATCAATCTGGAATAATAACATACATATGCTACTTTCTATGTGCTAGGTATCCAGTGCTTTACATATATTGACTGAATTAATTTTCTTAAGTGCTTTATATAAATTACTGATTTAATTTAAATTTAAACTTAATTTTGATATATTACAGGTACTACTAACATGATTCCTGTAAGAGTTACAGAAAGAGGAAAGAAACATGAAACACGGCTTGGCAGTTAAAGATAGGTTTACTTTAGATAAAACATGAGAGGGGCTTCTGGCCGATTTTGGTCAGGAGCACTTTCTCTTACAGACTCCAATTTTACAGATGAGAAAAATGAAGTTTGAGACTAAGTAATCTACCCAAAGTCATAGAGCAAATTACGGGTGAGGTAGGATTGGACCCAGGCAGTTTAGTTTGTGTGTGTGCTCAGGGGCTCTGCTCTATACTATCACAAAACTCACCTAACACTATTCGGTCAGATTCTCACCAAAGAAATTTGGAGTTGTGATTCAGATGGTAGAACTATAAATGTGGATGCTGTGTAGCAGCAATATTCTGCCATAGAAATAAAGAAGCCGAGAACTTGGAGACAGAGAAATAAAGTAGATGTCAAGAGAGAAGTTTTAATTAGATGGCAAGAGATAGGGAGAATGGTTGCCAGCGTCAGTCCAGTACCAGCTCTGTTGCCTAGACGAACTGCCCTTGTATTTAAAGGAACACACCTTGTTGTCCACGTGATAAAATTCCTTTCTTGTTTAAGATAGCACAAGATTTTATTACTTGTAACTATAAGAACCTTAACTCATCAGAACTGATCAACCAAATGATTGGTTGGATGCTTGAACTGAACTGAAATTGATAAAGTAGTGCCAAAATATGTACTTGCTATGTAACAACAAGAATAAAAAAATTCAGATAACATTTTTTAAAAATATGGATGAATCTTGTTATGTTTATTCTAATCAAATAATAGTATTAATTTTATTGTTTTCCCCATCTCTGACATATGGAATTGCTCTGAATTTTGTTTTTTAATTTGGCATGCTTGATGAAATCTGTGCCAATCCGATAAGGAGGAAGTAATTACAGAATGCTTACCCTCATCTCCCATTTATAGAACAGAGAAACTGTAGCTCCAAGAGTGAGCTCCCTTCCTTTGCTGGCACAGTGTTGCTATTTTTGTTTCTGTCAGTTAAGAATATCTATCCAGTGCCAATATAGTATAGCCATGTGTTAGTCTGGTTAAATGGCTTTTGTTAAAGGACACTGTGCTAACCATTGGACAATCAATTATCTTACCATGATACTGTGACCTTGAATTTCTAGACATGGAACATGGTAAAGCCAGAATAGGTCATTTTTCCTCCATTCTATTCTTGATAACCTAACTTTCCCATTCCCAACGACTGTTGCCACTACAACAATCTCCACTTTTGTATGGCTGGAAGCTTAATTTTCAACTTATCTCAATCATTTACTCTTCTCATAACATCAGTTGCTGCTTCTTCCTAAATAATATTAATGTATATACCCTTTGTGAGAAATAACCAACATGTGTAGACTAATTTCTTTCTTTACACTGCCACTGTCAAGTGTCTAAGTCCAGACACTTGTCATCTCTTTTCACTTGCATTGCTCTAATGTCCTTTACAATTTTTTTTCCTTTGTCAGTGTGGGCCCTGCCAGTCCATTACTGCAAGATTCCTGCTGCAGTAATTGATCTCATCTACTCATCATAAGGTTTGGCCTATATATACTCCCTTCTATTGGTTCTACATTGCCTTCCCACCGTCCTGAGCTCAAACCTAAGATCTTCAGCACCATCTTCAGGGCAGAAGGCTTCAAGTTTCCTGTAGGACTGATATCCTGATAGTGATTCCCTAATCAAGCAAAGTAATTCTCCAGGGTAACCCAACTAGTCCATTTTCTCCTTTTGTCCTCCCCATTCCTTCTCCTGCGTCTCCAGGATGCCTTATCTATTCATCCTACTTCTTCCTTTAGACCTTCTCCAAACAGTCTGAGTAGCTCCTACCTTATTAGAAAAGGAGACAATTAGTGACAGCTTTCACTGTGCTAAATATTTTACAAGTGCTCTCAAATAACCTCATGGTAATCCAATGAGGTAGTACTATTATGTCTCTCAGTTTTCAGATGAGAAAACTAAGGCTGAGAGAAATTAAGTAGCTCACTGGTAAGTAGTGAATCGAAAACTTGAACTGACAACTGTGTAACTTTAAAAGCTGGTGTGGTGGCCCACGCCTGTAATCCCAACACTCTGGGAGGCCGAGGCAGGTGGATCACCTGAGGTTAGGAGTTCGAGACCAGCTTGGCCAATGGGGTGAAACTCCATCTCTACTAAAGACACAAAAATTAGCTGGGCATGGTGGTGTGCACCTGTAGTCCCAGTTACTCAGAAGGCCAAGGCAGGAGAACTGTTTGAACCTGAGAGGTGGAGGTTGCAGTGAGGAGAGACTGAGCCACTGCACTCCAGCCTGGGTGGCAAAGCCATACTCTGTCTCCAAAAAAAAAAAAAAAAGTTCTTACATTCTGCTAGTAGTGACTAGGCTTTTGTTTAGTTTATCATAGTAAACAATATTGGTCCAGGTAATTTCTTATTTTGCTTGTGTGTGTATGGTATGGAAGACCTAAGAAGTTATGCTTGGCTTCCTTATTGTTTTTTCTTACCTGTAATTTGTGTAAAGGGATCTGTGATTTTCTTGCATCATCATTCATTTTAAGGACTCAATAGGATATAATCATATTTTCCAAAGTGTGGATAGAGAGATTTCTGAGTTCAATTTAGTGGGTCATAAACAATTAAAACCTTTAAACATTGAATAGAACAATATTAGAAAAGAAATAGAAAAGAAATAAAAGAAATAGAAAAATCCCTTTCATACGTAATATATGGCAACAGTAGGTATTGTTAGTCAAATTTTCTTTCAGTTTTGTGTGTGCAACAGCTTGCAATGTATATTTTACTACAGATTCCTATAAAAAACATAAAAAAGACACAGGGTTACTTATGAATAAGAAAAAAATGCAGTATCCACACCTGAGAACCACTGTATTTAATGGGATTTTTACCATTCAAGGAATCAAAACACCTCCCATTATGAAACAAAGTCGAATTACAGAAAGATATTTAATTAAGCCTGTACTAAGAAAGTTTCTAAATACCCTTAATAATAGTGAACCCAAACCTAAGGAGGATTTTATAAGTTAGCAAGAGTGTAATTTGCTTCACAGTGCAGTTATCAGATTGAGAAGCAATTTTATACAATAGAAAATCTGAGAATTTCTTTTATTTGATTTAAAATGTTCATCTTGGGCCGGGCGCGGTGGCTCAAGCCTGTAATCCCAGCACTTTGGGAGGCCGAGACAGGCGGATCACGAGGTCAGGAGATCGAGACCATCCTGGCGAACATGGTGAGACCCCGTCTCTACTAAAAAATACAAAAATCTAGCCGGGCGAGGTGGTGGGCGCCTGTAGTCCCAGCTACTTGGGAGGCTGAGGCAGGAGAATGGCGTGAACCCGGGAGGCGGAGCTTGCAGTGAGCTGAGATCCGGCCACTGCACTCCAGCCTGGGCGACAGAGCGAGACTCCGTCTCAAAAAAAAAAAAATGTTCATCTTGGCCAGGTGTGGTGGCTCACACCTGTAATCCCAGCACTCTGGGAGGCCGAGGTGGGCAGATCACCTGAGGTCAGGAGGTCAAGATCAGCCTGACCAACGTGGAGAAACTCGTCTCTAGTAAAAATACAAAATTAGCCGGGCATGGTGGCACATGCCTATAATCCCAGATACTAAGGAGGCTGAGGCAGGAGAATCTCCTGAACCTGGGAGGCAGAGATAGCCATGAGCCGAGATCGTGCCCCATTGCACTCCAGCCTGGGCAACAAGTGCGAAACTCCATCTCAAAACAAAAAAACAAAATGTTTGTTTGATGAAAAAATGTTCATCTCAGAGCAAAAAATCCAATATGGAATTAAAAGCAAACGAGGTCAGATATGGTGGCTCACACCTGTAATCCCAGTACTCTGAGAGGCTGAGGTGGGTGGATCACTTGAGGTCAGGAGTTCAAGACCAGTCTGGCCAACATGGTGAAACCCTGTCTCTACTAAAAATACAAAAATTAGCTAGGCATGGTGGCGTGCACCTGTAGTCCCAGCTACTCGGGAGGCTGAAACAGGAGAATCACTTGAACACAGGAGGCGGAGGTTGCAGTGAGCTGAGATCACGCCATTGCACTCCAGCCTGGGTGACAGAGCGAGACTCTATCCTAAAAAAAAAAAACAAAAAAACAAAAAACAAAAAAAATTAGCCAGGCATGTTGGCAGGTGCCTGTAATCCCAGCTACTCGGGAGGCTGAGGCAGGAGAATCGCTTGAACCCAGGTAGGCAGAGGTTACAGTGAGCTGAGATCGCATCACTGCACTCCAGCTTGGGCAACAAGAGTCAGACTCTGTCTCAAAAAAAAAAAAAAAAAGCCATAATATCAATGCACAAAAAAATTACATAATTCTGTTAATATCATTATTAAATACCTAATGAATGGTCAAATTTTTCCAAATTATCTTATAGATATTTTTATACTTTGTTCAAATTAGCATTTAAACAAGGTTGATTTATTGCATCTGGTTGACATAACCCTTAAGTCTTTTAAAATCAATCTACAGCTTTCTCCTTTTTTTTAATTTTATTTTTTGTAATTTGTTGTTTCAAGAAATAGCCATGTTTTTAAGGTTCCTGTGCCTTAAAAATAGAGAAGTAGGGCTTCATACTAGTTAGGTTTAAGTGTTATGATACACTCTTTTGTTCTGTTGTTTGTGATGAGTCCTATTAAATATAATAAACAAGAAGTTACTAAAATTGTAGTTAAAAAGTTGATTCCGGGGACTGGGCGTGGTGGCTCACGCCTGTAATCCCAGCACTTTGGGAGGCCAAGGCAGGTGGATCACCTGAGGTCAGGAGTTTGAGACCTGCCTGACCAACATGGAGAAACCGCGTCTCTATTAAAAATACAAAATTAGCCGGGCATGGTGGTGCATGCCTGTAATCCCAGCTACTAGGGAGGCTGAGGCAGGTGAGTCGCTTGAATCCAGGAGGCAGTGGTTGCAGTGAGCCAAGATTGTGCCATTGCACTCCAGCCTGGGCAATAGGAGTGAAACTCCATCTCAAAAAAAAAAAAAAAAGTTGGTTTCAGAGGTATAAATCGTTGATATCTTAAACTCAATAGCCATTATAATGATGACATCTAAGAGAAGAAAAAATAAACACTTGCAAGAACTTCATTTTTTGATTATGCCAGGACATGCACACACACTAAGATCCTTAGAGAACGGTAAATTTTTTTTTTTTACAAATATTAAAGCCAAAGTAAAATTGTACTGTTATTTTCCTAATAGTTCTTCTTAGTAATAATTTAAGACCCTGAAAGTTACCTGATTTTTAGGTAGCTCAATTCTCAGTTGATGTTATGACTCACTGGTAGAAGTCTTCCACTTCTATGATCCCCAATTGTATGCTATGTAAATATAAGTAGCCCCTACCTGATAATTATATACATATTTACAAGGCAGAAACTTAAGACAAAATGATATTTGGCACTATAAAATTCCTCTCAACCTCATTATATATGAAAGCATCAGCCTAACATTTTAAGTATGTTACTGTTATATGAGTGTTTAATTATGTAAATAAATCTTTGAAAACCTGCAGACACAACAGAAAGCCAACAGCAAGTTTGCCTCAGTTGCTACAGGAGTATAGATACCAAGTTAGAAAAGAAAACAGTCCCAGAGTAGTGTGCAAGGCACTACCTACCATAGACCTGGGCTTGCTGATGGCCACCAGACTAGTGAGGAAGTCTTCATCGTGCAGCTGGCTGAAAACATGGGCGTCATAGGCTACCATAATGGAGATTTCTTCCATCATCTTGCCAGCTGGCCTTTCCACAGCAGCAGCTGCTGTCCCAGCTCCAGACCAGACTATCCAAGGAAAAATCCTACTGCAGCTCAGTGCCAGTGTACACACCCACCTGAGTTCGAGGGGGTGGAGTGTCAAAAATCCAGAAAGAAAGAGAGAGAAAGAAAAAAAAAAAAAAGCAGCTGCTATCACAGGCTTGGCTAGCAATTCACCCCCAGTAGGAAACTGAAGGAGGTTTCTTATCTATGCAGGAAGTATACACTATAAACACCTTCTGCATTCATAACAGAGAAGCTGGAAATTTTAATTTTTGGAAACCTTTAAACTTCAAAAAAGAAAAAAAGTTTCCTAACTAGAAATATCCTATAGCAATAACAACAACAAAAAAACTGATTTGTGTTATGTTCTTGGTAATTAAAAATTTTCACAATAACTCATCTTCTTACTGCAGTATTATTACATGAAGATTGTTCTTGGAGGAGAAGTAAATTTTCTTAGTGTTCTTACTGCTTATTTTTTCGTAATCTTAGAAAATAAACAGATGAAAACCATTTTAATTTCTCAGAATTTAAAGAATTCATAGTACAGTTACAAATGATCTCCTGAAATATGAAAAAAAAAATTTTTTCCCCTCGGAGTATTTCTGTTAAAGAAAAAAAATGCCAAAACATAAAAATGAAACAGGGACAGCAATATCAATTAATAATCATTACTTCCTTTTCCTACTTAAAAAAAATAGGTATTTTAAGCATAATTTAGTTTTGTGTTGTTATTCAGAAAGCAATACAAGGGTCTCATTTATAAACTGGTTGTTTTGCTCCCATAGATGAAAGTCCTCTTTAAGGTTAGAGGTTTCTTTTAATTATTCAAATCAGTAGATAGCATTAACTGTTGCTTCTTAACCACCAGTAGTAATTTTTAAAATTACAGCTGGAGACCATAAATGAACTGCCATATTTCCAGATGAAAAGTTTGAAAGCTGCCCATAATCACCATTACAAAGTTGCTTGATCAGGAAATATAATGTATACTAATTTCATGGAAAAAGAATTAAGCAAATAAAAATGAGGGGAAGACAGATAAGGCTTCTCTGAAGTTGTTTTTCAATATTCCTAATTAAGCTAATCTCTTCCCTGCCTTTTCTAGATCATGACACTGCAGTACTATGAGAAATATTATTTGTTAGAACTAGAAATCAATTTGGCAATGTTTGTCTAAAAATCAAAAGAAATAAGCTACTGGTTGAAATGTTTAGTCTTCATTACCAGTAACAGGATTATGTTGTCTAAATTTGTTTGCTTTTCAGAAAACAAAACTCAGAATGAGATCGATAGTGTCTATTTTCCCATGTTTTCCTAAAGTATTTTTTCATCTACAGTAACATGATTACTTATATAACACTTGTCCCATTTAAATGTAATTAGTAGAGTTTTGCAACTGCTATAGCATTCTAGCTTATAAGAGCGAGCACAAGGAAGGAGGGAAAAGCACCTTATTGCTAGGAAACAAGCAAATCTAATAAGCTTATTTAAACAAAAAAATGAAATATTTTAAATAAATCCGCAAGATTAAAACAGCTTCAAACTGTGTTTGACCCTTGCTGGAGTCAGTAAAGCATTTTTACTTCATTTTTGTTCGACAGTGCTGCTTTGTCTGTTAAGCATTATTTTCGTAAACATTTTTTTCCTGCACACTTATCCTGACGCTGACTAACCAGGTAAAAATTAAACAATAATCAGGAGACAAGGCATTATAAAGTGACCAGGCAGTTCATACCTTTTAAACTCCTTATCTTTTCAGAAGTACTTTAAAAGATACTGTGAACCTCTTCATGCATTCACTAGCACCAGAAGATTTCAGATTATCTTGCAACATTTTCTAGATGTGAAAGCAATTCCTCTTGCTTTCATATTTTTCTTTGCTACACAGTGACTCAGTGCTTCCACACAGGGATATCTGAATAAGGTGCACTGACAAAGACACCTGTTGTGGAAGGTAAAGAAAGTACTTCCCACAATGCCTTACTCCCTGCTGGCAACCATCCAGGGGCAAACAAGAGTTATAATCGCAGTTGAGCAGCTGCCTATGCACCCTGGGAGAGTGCATTCAGCCTAACTATTGGTAATCTTCTTGGTTATGAAGAACCCGTATAACCCAAAAGAAAAGGACCAGAAAAAAACAGTTTTAAATAGCACCTAGAGGTGCTGTACATTAAACTCTTAAAACATTTACGGCATCAGGCTCTAAGTGTGCAAAAACATTTTTAGAAAAATAATCAAAGGCGTAAAAATAGTTTAAGTTTACATACACAGAGACTAATAACTTCAAATAATTCAGTCCTTTTAGAATTCTACACAGGTTCTTAGATAAATGTTTTTAAAAACTTCTATAATTTATAACTTTCAACAGATTGTTCTAATTAGCCACAGTGACTAGAAATATTAATAACATGTCATTTCTAAACCCAAGTGGTCCTCTATTGGAGCTGCAGTGCACAGATTTTCTTGAGCAAGCACACTCTAAGTTTGATTTGCAATCTTCACCTTTTGTCATCCTTAAAATGTTCCTTAAAGTTTACTTTTCAGAGTCTGGGAAGGAAAAATTCAAGGTTTCCTTTCCCCTTATTAAGTGTACTATATTTGTGGTTCCAACGAAAAGCATGCTCTTTGAAAACTGATGATTTGAGAAACTGTCGCTCTACTGTCATTTTCTCCAGTTTCAGAAATAACAGCTACACCAATACCCTCCGAAACTTCAGAAGCTCTTGTACACAGTCATGTCTACAAACTCTTGTTTTACCATCCCCCCAGCCCATTGATTCCCCGGGTTATTTACACCTGAGTTTCTGAGGTTATCACCTTCACACCACGCAACTGCATTGGAAAAAAAAAAAAGAAGGCAGTGGTGTGGAGAATTACCTGAGATCAAGGGCCGTGGTGTGGACAACACCATTTGCAGCTAAAACTTTCCAGAGGAGTATCAAACAGGCAACAGAAACCAACCGCACTCTTGGTAATCAAATAGATGGTCCCCAGTTCAAGCAGGAACTAGCTAGCTGTCTGTCCCCGGGCAAGTCATTTAACTTCACTAGGTTTCAGTTTCCTCATGGTCATGTAAATTGAGAGGGAGAGAATAGATCCCTGGTTTCCACATGGGTGCAGAAAGTCAAAAGCTGTGTGTCTTATTCCTATTTCCTTCCATCAAATAGGTTTATTTGATAGAAGATAGAAACAGGTTTATTTGATAGAAGCTATCAAATAGGTTTATTAGGTTTATAAACCCTTTCTGGATCTTATTAAGAAAATGTTTATGAATAAAATGTCTACAATGATTTTTAAATGTTGTTCTGAGATATCACACTGAGAGAGTATTCCATACTAGTAGCCAATTTTGCTGCAACAGTCATCCTTCTAGAACTGTTCTTTTTAACAAAAGCATACCTGGGTCATACTATGAGTCAAATAAACCATCTATTCTCAAGTGTCAAATTTAGAAACAGCCGAAACAAAAATCAAGAAAAGCTTGAATAAGATGTGGCTATTTTTCTATTGTTGTATTCTCTGCAGTGCAGCAAAGCAGTTTCATTATGGGAGTAGCATTTTTTTATTCATCAGTCAAAGCAGCAGTATAAAAATTATCTCACCTCACTGGGCACAGTGGCTCACACCTGTAATCCCAGCACTTTAGGAGGCTGAGGTGGGTGGATCATGAGGTCAGGAGTTTGAGACCAGACTGGCCAATACGGTGAAACCCGGTCTCTACTAAAAATACAAAAATTAGCCACGTGTGGTGGTGCACACCTGTAGACACAGCTACTCGGGAGGGTGAAGCAGAAGAATCTCTTGAACCTGGGAGGCAGGGGTTGCAGTGAGCCAAGATTACACCACTGCACTCCAGCCTGGGCGACAGAGCGAGATTCCATCTCGGGGAAAAAAAAAATTATCTCAACTCAGGAGAGTAGCAGTCAAGACCCTTTTCCTATATCTCATATTCTACTTGTTGAATATTCCCATCATGTCAGCCATAAAATCAGGATCAGATGGAAAGAAGGACAAAACAACTATAAGAGATATATGGTTCAGGCCAGGCACGGTGGCTCACACCTGCAATCCCAGTACTTTTGGAGGCCGAGGCGGGTGGATCACGAGGTTACAAGTTGGAGACCAGCCTGTCCAACACGGTGAAACCCTATCTCTACTAAAAATACAAAAAAATTAGCTGGGCGTGGTGGTGTGTGCCTGTAGTCCCAGCTACTCTGGAGGCTGAGGCAGAAGAATTGCTTGAATCCAGGAGGCGGAGGTTGCAGTGAGCCGAGATCGCACCACTGCACTCCAGCCTGGGCGACAGAGCGAAACTCCATCTCAAAAAAAAGAAAAAAAAAAGAAATATGGTTTAGAGGGCAGAAGGTCTTTTGCAACCCCCACATAGATGGGTGGCACCCTGAAGAAACTCTGCTCCTCCTGCATGACTGGCCCTCCTCTAATCTTTCATGAACATTCTTCCAGATGTTCCTAAATCATGCTATGTAAACATTCACAAAGTATACATGACTCAATGTTAAGCATCTTCAAAAATGACAAAATGTTCACAGTGTTCACAGAGAGACAAAGAACTATGAGAAAGGCTGGTTGTGGTGGCTCACATCCATAATCCCAGAATTTTGGGAGGTCAAGGCATGAGGACTGCTTGAGCCCAGATCTCTACAAAAAATTTAAAAATCAGCCAGGCCTGGTAGCAAGTTCCTGTAGCCTCAGCTATTTGTGGGGAACCCAGGAGGTTCAGGCTACAGTGAACTGCAACTGTGCCACTACACTCCAGCCTGGGTGACAGAATAAGATGCTGTCTCTTAAAAAAAAAAAAAGAAATAGAACTATAAGAAAGACAAAATTCTATAAATACATTCTTAATTACAGAAAATCAATATTCCAAGCAGGTTTCTATCTACTCTTAGCAGTGTGCATTACAAAACTCATGTGCTCTAAGTGAGGTAACAAAAGAGAAAATATGAATGAGAAACCATAGAAATATCAGTAGAAGAAAGCTTTTCAGAATTTGTATTTCAGAATAGTCTAGTAATACCTACCGAGTTTTTACAATGGGAAAAGAACAAGTAAAAGTTAAGTAAACTTGTTCTCTTTAAAATTATGCAAAGGTAAATAAAGAACACCATTATTCTTGTATTGAATACCAGCCATTCAGCTCATTATCTTTCCTATCTCTCCTAGCAGTTGCTAGGAAAATTCAAAACCTCAGAAAACAGATTGTTCAAAAAAAAAAAAAAAACCTAGCATTAAACTAAAAAAAGAAAAACCTGTGGGACATAAATACTTGCTTAACAGGTATGCTGGGTATCTTGCTGCCTCATTTGCAACTCACCACAAAGAATGAGGGTGAGGTAGATTCCAGACTATGAAAGAATAGATGCAACTCTTTAACAATTCAGCTTTTTACCTCATTTGAAACTAAAATCCACCGCCAACACATTCACATTAAATTTTACCTAACCAAAAGTAAATGTTTCAAGTGCTTGTAAGCATTCACTGATATTTGTTATCACTCAAAATGAAGATAGTTTCATACATACCTGAAAACATAAGTAATGCTTCACTTTGCCTCATTTTAAGCAGAGTGCACAACTGAATTCTAATTACAAATAACAATACAATAATTTCTAAAGCATTCAAATAATTATTTAAAAAATTTCACTAACAACCAAATGAAACCATTTCACATGATATTCATTTTTTCGTAAGATCAGAGGGTAGGTTTAGGGAACAGCAATAGGATTTCATGCCAGTGCCCATTTCTCTCAAGTTTTTCTCCCAGCCTGGATAACTCCCTTTTCAATGGGACCTCACATGCCTTCATTATGTTATACACTGGCAGCTTGCATCAGGGCACTTGGCTAAAATCCTGCAGTTAAAACTTGACAAGTTTGATGGTATGTGAATTAAATCTTAATTTATTTTAAAAAAGCAACTCAGGCCAGGCACAGTGGCTCACGCTTGCAATCTCAGCACTTTGGGAGGCCAAGGCAGGCAGATCACACGGTCAGGAGTTCAAGACCAGCTTGGCCAACATGGTAAAACCCCGTCCCTACTAAAAGTACAAAAATCAGCTGGGCGTGGTAGCACATGCCTGTAATCCCAGCTACTCAGGAGCCTGAGGCAGGAGAATCACTGGAACCCAGGAGTTGAGATCGCGCCACTGCACTCCAGCCTGGGCGACAGAGCAAGACTCTGTTTCAAAACAAAAAACAAAGAAACAAACAAAAAAACTCAACATTTACTAAATGCTTATAATGTGTAAAAGGGTGGTTACAGATTTTGTAATATAGTAATACAAATAATCTATAACAATGAATATTTACTGAAAATGTTATAATTGTGCCCACTAATAAGTATTCACTATGTCCTAGACACAGAATCTCATTTAATCTTCACTGTGAATCGATAAACTAGATACCATAATTTTCCTTTTTTGTGGATAATTAAAATATGGAGAAGTTTTGTAATTTGACTCAATACCTACAGCTAGAAATAGAGCTGCTAGGATTAAAAACCAGGTGTGTCTGTTTCTAGTGCGCACGCTAAAGGATAAGGAAAGTAGGCAAACGTACACCAGAGTCAGTCACGTGCCAAACACCACTGCTGCCTCCTCGACACACACACGTAGGTTACAGACTACAAAAAAAGCTATGTCTGTCATGTAATACAGTAATTAGCGATATAGGACTGTGATAGAATGAAGTCCCTCTGCAGATGGGGAAGACTTCATGGAAAAGATGGATTGAATTTAGATAGGCAAAGTGAAATAATTTTTTACAGGGAAAAATGAATTTAGAATGACCAGAGTGGTAAACTGATACTGGACACAGTAGAAGTTTCAAAGGCAGATTTAAATTAGCCTATGGTAGTTTGCAAATATCAGGTCAACAAATAGGCCAAAGCCAGTCATCGAAGATTATTAAATTTCTGCCTTTCTAGCTTCCATTTATGCCATTAGAGAAAGGAAGTGTGGGCTCCAGAATTTAGAATAACCTGGTTTGATACTTGGCTCTACCACTCACTGGCTATGTGACTATCTTAGTCTGTGGGGCTGCTACTGGAATAAAACACCATAGACTGGATAACTTACAAACAACAGAAATGTATTTATCACATTTCTGGAGGGTGGAAGATTAAGGTGCTGGCAGATTTGGTGTCTGGTGGGAGCGTGTTTTCTAGTCACAGGCAGAGGTCTTCTCTCTGTGTCCTCACATGGTAGAATGAGGAAGGGGTCTCCTTAGAGTCTTTTTTATAAGGGTACTAATCTCATTCAAGAGAACTTAACCCTCCTAATCTAATCACCAGTCAAAGGTCCCATCTCTTAATATCATCACATTTGGGTGTTTCAACATGTGAATTTTGGGGGGATACAAACATTCAGTCTACAGCAGTGACCATGAGCAAATTACATAATCTGTCTCACTTCTTGGTTTTCTCATCTGTATTAGTCTGTTTTCACACTGCTATGAAGAAAAACCCCGAGACTGGGTAATTTATAAAGGAAAGAGTTTTAATTGACTCACAGTTCTACATGGCTGGAAAGGCCTTTGGAAACTTACAGTCATGGTGGTAGGTGAAGGGGAAGCAAGGACCTTCCTCACATGGCAGCAGGAGAGAGAAGGGAAAGCAGGAGAAATGCCAGACACTTATGAAACCATCAGATCTTGTGAGAACTCACGATCACAAGAACAGCATGGCAGATGCTGTTCCACTCACTTCCCATAATCCACTCCTCCACGATCCACTCACCTCCTTCCCTTGACATGTGGGGATTCCAATTTGAGATGATATTTGGGCAGGGACACAGAGCCAAACCACATCATTATCCAGAAAATGAGAAAATAGTAACAGTGCAGTGAAGTACCTGACTCTGGAAAGCATTTGATTGATGTCGGTTGTTATTATCAATATTAATAAAAATGATGTACAGAGGGGCAAAATTATTTGAAAAAAACTAAAGAGAAGATGGAATTGTAACCTTTAGAAATGGGGCAGGGAGTGAGGTTCTCAGTATATGAGAACATAACCAATGCCTCCATTTTTTTTTTTCCGTATTTCCTTGTCCAGGAGGGATGAATAACAGTGTCACACAATTTCACTCCTCCTTCAGAGGAGTGTGAGGTTCTCACACTCAATCTCACACAGAGATTCTGTGAGGAGTTTGGTATATATAGTATTCTCAAGATCTCTCTCTGTAGAAATAGGATATTATTTTATGGTGTTAAAGGAAATACTTGGGCCGGGCGCTGTGGCTCAAGCCTGTAATCCCAGCACTTTGGGAGGCCGAGACGGGCAGATCACGAGGTCAGGAGATCGAGACCAGTTTTCCATAAACAACTAAATATTTCTGGATGCTGATTTATTTGGGAGTAATTTGGTAATTTACATGAGTCCTCTGTCAGAAATGATTGAGACAGGTTAGTGGAGGTGAAGTCTTTTTTTTTTTTTTTTTTGAGACGGAATCTCGCTCTGTCGCCCAGGCTGGAGTGCAGTGGCTGGATCTCAGCTCACTG
>NW_012119487.1:5391883-5393516 GCF_000951035.1 Colobus angolensis palliatus | reverse complement strand
TTTTTTTTTTTTTTTTTTTGAGATAGGGTCTCACTCTGTCGCCCAGGCTGGAGTGCAGTGGCACAATCTCTTGGCTTACTGCAGCCTCAAACTTTCCAGGCTCAGGTGATCCTCCCACCTCAGCCTCCCAAGCAGCTGGGACCACAGGTGTGTGCCACCACATCCAGCTAATTTTTCTATATTTTGTAGAGACATGGTTTGGCAATGTTGTCCGGGCTGGTTTCAAACCCTTGAGCTGTGGTGATCCTCTCCCCAGGCTTCCCAAAGTGCTGAGATTACAGGAGTGAGTCATCACACTAGCCTGGTGCAAATGGTCTTTAATGTCTCAGAACCACAGAATGCAAAGGGTGCAGTAAGCAAATTTGCTGGTATTTTGTTTTTCCTTCAGGGCAGCTGAACAGAATCACAGGTGATACGGTTTGGCTGTGCCCCCACCCAAAGTCTCATATTGAATTGTAATCCAAATTGTAATTCCCATGTGTTGGGGGACGGACCTCATGGGAGGTGATCAGATCATGGGGGTGGTTTTCCTATGCTGTTCTTGTGATAGTGAGTGAATTCTCATGAGATCCATCAGATCCCCGTTTTAGACGGGGTTTTTCCCCATTTTGCTCCCATTCTTCTTCCTGCCACCACGTGAAGAACATGTCTGCTTACCCTTCTGCCATAATTGTAAGTTTCCTGAGGCCTCCCCAGCCATGCTGAACGGTGAGTCAATTAAACATCTTTCCTTTATAAATTAACCAGTCTCTGGTATGTCTTTACTAGCAGCATGAGAATGAACTAATACAAGAGTGAAGAAAATAGGTCTGAGATTTGGATAATAATACAACTTTATATGTCATAGTGGGGAGACTTAACCTCAGACAAGTAAACACACCAAGGCTAAATTAAGTATGACAGGACATTGCAAAATGACAGCACTACTCACACCCTCAAACCTAGAACACCCTTAGCTCAGATGACGCTTCTGAGGTACTTTTGGGTCAAACAACCAAAAGTAAAACTATCATATGTAAGTAATAGCAACTACTTCAATTTAATTTCTAAATTCCTTCTCCTAAAACCTTAATATATTTCCTCTAAAAGAATCAGCTTAGCATTAAAAAGAAATATTACAGAATTCTGTATCCAGTGAATTAGAAAACATTTTCTTTTCTTTTCCTTTTTTTTTTTTTCTGAGACGGAGTCTTGCTCTGTTGCCAAGGTTGGAGTGCAGTGGTGCGATCTTGGCTCACAGCAACCTCTGCCTCCTGGGCTCAAGCAATTCTCCTGCTTCAGCCTCCCAAGTAGCTGGAATTATAGGCATGCATTACCACTCCCGGCTAATTTTTGTATTCTTAGTAGAGACAGGGTTTTGCCATGTTGGCCAGGCTGGTCTCAAACTCCTGACCTCGTGATCTGCCACCTCGGCTTCCTAAAGTGCTGGGATTACAGGTGTGAGCCACCGTGCCTGGCCAGAAAACACTTCTACTCAGCAAATATCATTGATAGGGTATTCTGTTAGAAAAGATTAACTAAAGTAAATGACAAATACAGCAATGCTACTATGAGGCTGAAGGAAGAAAAAAGAAGTTCCCATAAAACATACTTTTTAGGGCCGGGAGCGGTGGCTCAAGCCTGTAATCCCAGC
>NW_012119487.1:5385689-5390743 GCF_000951035.1 Colobus angolensis palliatus | reverse complement strand
TCTCGGCCTCCCAAAGTGCTGGGATTACAGGCGTGAGCCACTGCACCCGGCCATGTATTTCATTTTCTACTAGCACCAAATGAGATGGTACTTTAACACATTAATATTTTAATTTTATTGAAACAGTGATCATTATACCCACTTCTACACTTAAAAACTTAATTATATAATTAAGGTATCAGATCAGGATACTGGGGTATCCTGCCCAGTAATGCCCCAATTACTACTACTAACAATGATCTCCATAAGATCCCTTTCTCTAACAGTACTGCTTTTCAAATCACCAGTTTCAGGGTATGTCACACCCCTGGTTTTGTGCTTAAAAATTTTTTGTTGTAACATGAAATCAGTAAAGCTACAGCTTCATGATGCTGCTTAGAAACTACTGGATCTCGCTTTGACAAGGGTGCCGAGAAGAACACACAATGGGGAAAGGATAGTCTCTCCAATAAATGGTGCTGGAAAAACTGGATCTCCACATGCAAGAGAATGAAACTGGATCCTTATTTTATACCATAACAAACATTAACATGAAATATTTAAAGATTTAAATTTAAGACCTGAAATCACGAAACTCCCAGAAGAAAACTTAAGGGAAAAACTCCTTTACACTGGTTTTGGCAATGATTTTTTGACACAAGCATAGGCAATAAAAGGAAAAACAAACATGTGGGACTACATCAAACTAAAAAGCTCTGCACAGCCAAGGAAGCAGTCAACAAAATGAAAATGTAACCTAGAAAATGGAAGAAAATATTTCCAAACTATATATCTCATGAGGGATTAATATCCAAAATATTTAAGGAATTTATATAACTCAACAGCAAAATACCAAATAACCCAACTAAAAAATGGCCAAAGGACCTGAATAGATATTTTCCCAAAGAAGTCATAAATATAGCCAGCAAGTAAATGAAAAGGTGCTCAACATCACTAATCATTAGGGAAATACAAATCAAAACCATGAAATATTACCTCATAGCTGTTAGGATGGCCATTATTTAAAAAAAAAAAAAAGAGAGAGAGATATGGATATGGAGAGAGATGAGGATATGGAGAAAAGAGAACCTTTATACACTTTTGGTGGAAATGTAAATTGGCCTAGCTACTATGAAGAATAGTACAGAGGGTCTTCAAATATAAAAAATGGAACTACTGCAGCAATCCCACTTCTGGGTATGTAACCAAAGGAAATGAAATCAGCATAGTATCTTGAAGAGATATTTGCACTCCTACATTCACTGCAGAATTATTCATAATGACCAAGATATAGAAATAACCTAAGCATGTGTTGATGGATGAATGGATACAAAAAAGGTGGTGTATATATTTATATTTATACATATGCATAATAGAATATTATGTCATAAAAAAGAAGGAAATCGTGCCATTCATGACACATGGATGAACCTGGAAGACATTACGCTAAGTGAAATAAGCCAGACACAGAAAGACAAATATTATATGACTTCAGTTACGGAAGGAATCTAAAAATGTCAAACTCACAGAAGCAGAGAATAGAATGGTGATTGCTCCTTGTTGGGGGATAAGATAGATGGAGAGATGTTGCTCAAAGGGCCCAAATTTCAGTTATAAGATGATAAAGTTCTGGGTATCTAATGTACGGTATGGTGACTACAAGTTAATGATATTCTACGGTATACTGAAGTTTGGTAAGGGAGATTTAGATTTGCTAGATCATAAGTGTTCTCACCACACACATACACACACGTTAACTATATGGAGTATTGGATGTGTTAATTAGCTTGACTGTGGTAATTATTTTACAATGTATGCATATATCAAATCATCATGTTATATACCTTAAATATAAATAATTTTTATTTGTCAATTAAATCTCAATAAAGCTAGGAAGGAAAGAAACTATTAGATCCCTAAAAACTTTGTTCTTTACTGTTAGCATTTTGGAATAACTTTTTTTTTTTTTTTTTTCAGATCTTACTATATCAATTCAATAAGTAAAGAAGAATGTTGTTTAATCTACTGGGTATAACAATGGAAACTCATTAAAAAGGAAATAGGCAAATAACTGAAGGGAAAATTACTGTGGAATTTCAAATGTAGTGAAGGAAGGAGAAAGTGGAATATAGACTTTTATTATTTTGAGGATTCAAGGGAAAATTCCCCACCCTACCTCTCTACTTGTCGTCTTCTTCATTTTTAAAAAAATCATTTTATTTTTTATTTTTTTTTGAGACAGGGTCTTGCTGTGTTACCCAGATTGGAGTGTAGTGGGGTGATCACAGCTCACTGCAACCTCAACTTCCTGGGCTCAAGCAATCCTGCCTCAGCCTCCCAAGTAGCTAGGACAGTAGGTGTGCACCACTGGGTGTGGCTAAGATATATATACATAAAATATCCTTCCACCTCCACCTCCCTAGTCATTTTTTAATATTGTTTTGCAAGTTGTGTAAATGGTGCCAGGATGCAATTTCTAATCCCTTTATTCACTAAATCATTTCCTCCCTGATTTTCGTAAAGTTCACATTGAGCAAACCTTGATGCAAAAGCTAGTGAGGGCCATAAAAGAACCCACATAAAGAACCTACATTTGTGATTAATTTTGTCATGAAGGAGGTGCCTTGTGTCTGGATTGTGATCATGTAATCATGCCTCCTTATATTAATCCTGCAACCAATATACAATGTGAGCTTAGATAGTGAGGCTCTTACTTTATTTGAAAAAAAAAAAAAAGCATTGGACTAAACAATTGGTCAAGTCTACTAAAGTTTAACAGTCCATGATATCATTTTAAAGCATACTGGCTTATAAAAATTGTTATTTTTAATTTTCTTTTTTCTTTTTTTTAAATTCAGGGGTACATATGCAGGATGTGCAGGTTTGTTACATAGGCAAACATGTGTCATGGGTTTTCTTTGTGCAGATTATTTCATCACCCAGGTATTAAGCTTAGTATCCATTAGTTATTTTTCCTGATCCTCTCCCTCCTACCCTCTGCCCTCTGGTAGTCCCCAGTGTGTGTTGTTCTTCTCTATGTGACCATCATTTAGCACCCACTTGTAAGTGAGAACACGCAGTATTCGGCATTAGTTTGCTAAGGATAATAGCCTCCAGCTCCATCCATGTCCTTGCAAAGGACACGATCTCGTTCTTTTTTATGGCTGTATAGTATTCCATGGTACACATATGTACCACATTTTATTTCTTTTTTTTTTTTTTGAGATGGAGTCTCGCTCTGTCGCCCAGACTGTGGCACAATCTCGGCTCACTGAAACCTCTGCCTCCTGGGTTCACGCCATTCTCCTGCCTCACCCTCCCAAGTAGCTGGGACTACAGGTGCCCGCCAACAAGCCCAGCTAACTTTTTTTTGTACTTTTAGTAGAGACGAGGTTTCACCGTGTTAGGCAGGATGGTCTTGATCTCGTGACCTCATGATCTGCCTGCCTCAGCCTTCCAAAGTGCTGGGATTACAGGAGTGAGCCACTGTACCCGGCCTCACATTTTCTTTAAACAGTCTATCACTGATGGGTGTTTAAGTTGATTCCATGTCTTTGCTATTGTGAATAGTGTTGCAATGAATATACGCACGCATGTGTCTTTATAACAGAATGATTTATATTCCTTTTTGTATATACCCAGTAAAGGGATTGCTGGGTCAAATGGTATTTCTGTCATTAGGTCTTTGAGGAATTGCCACACTGTCTTCCACAATGGTGGAACTAATTTACACTCCCATCAACAGGCAACAACCTCACCAGCATCTGTTATTTTTTGACTTTAATAACAGCCAGAATTGTTATTTTTCAAAGACTATTTGATCTTTAAACCTGCTCAGATGAGATATTTATTACCAGATAGTAGGATCTTTTGCTTTCTTTTTTGTTTTCCTGTAGTAATAACAAGTGTCTCAGGCCAGACTTAAGAATCTATTGTGAGGCTGAGCGCAGTGGCTCAAGCCTGTAATCCCAGCACTTTGGGAGTCCGAGACGGGCGGATCACAAGGTCAGGAGATCGAGACCATCCTGGCTAACCCGGTGAAACCCCGTCTCTACTAAAAAATACAAAAAACTAGCTGTGCGAGGTGGCGGGCGCCTGTAGTCCCAGCTACTTGGGAGGCTGAGGCAGGAGAAAGGCAAAAACTCGGGAGGAGGAGCTTGCAGTGAGCTGAGATCCGGCCACTGCACTCCAGCCTGGCAACAGAGCAAGACTCCGTCTCAAAAAATAAATAAATAAATAAATAAATACTTTTTTTTTCTACAAACAACTCATGTACAAATTAATTATAAAAATGCAGGCCAGGCACAGTGGCTCACCCCTGTAATCCCAGCACTTTGGGACGCCGAGGTGGGTGGATCATTTGAGGTCAGGAGTTCAAGATCCTGACCTGGCCAGGATGGTAAAACCCTGTCTCTACCAAAAATACAAAAATTTGCCAGGCATGGTAGGTGTGCCTGTAGTCCCAGCTACTTGGGAGGCTGAGACAGGAGAGTCACTTGAACCCGGGTGGCAGAGGTTGCAGTGAGCAGAGACCAAGCTACTGCACTCCAACCTGGGCGACAGAGCAAGATTCCATCTCAAAAAAAAAAAAAAAGAATTAATCATAAAAATGCAGAAATCAGAAGAAATATCAAAGTGAAACAACTTCCTCTTGGATTTGATGGTTAATACACAAATATATAACTTTAAAATAAGTAAATCCTTCAAGCCTTTACTAGATACCTAGGTCTATAGTTATTTAGGCAGTTGCTAAGCAACATCCTCTTCCGTAGGGTTAAAGTGCATGAAATTAGCAGGTTTTCGGGAAAACATAAATTGAATGAAAAATTAGGGAACAGCCAAAAGGAAAAAGCATTAACTTGCTAATTAGGCTGTAAGAGAGGTTTAGTGACTTTTAGCAATAGTTTTTATGTATTTCATTTTCTTTTTTTTTTTTTTTCCGAGACAGAGTCTCGCTCTGTCGCCCAGGCTGGAGTGCAGTGGCCGGATCTCGGCTCCCTGCAAGCTCCACCTCCCAGGTTTACGCCATTCTCCTGCCTCAGCCTCCCAAGTAGCTGGGACTACAGGCGCCCGCC
>NW_012119487.1:5370545-5385639 GCF_000951035.1 Colobus angolensis palliatus | reverse complement strand
AAAAAAAAAGAATCTATTGTGAAGGTCTAATAGTCTAGGTAAGGATAAAAGGCCAAGAGTCAGCAAGCAGTTGGTAATGGTACACATGGCTAAACTATAACATTATAATGACCTTCATTTTTTTTATTTTCACAACCTCTAGAATTAAATATGAGAAGACTCTCCAAATCATAGAACTCTTATGTTGAGTCACAGAGTCACATACGGAAGTGTTTTTCAACCTTGGCACTATTAGTGTTTTGGAATGGGTGATTCTTTGTTGTGGGGAGACTATCCTGTGCATTTAAAGATGCTTTGCACAATCATTGGCTTCTGCACACCAGACACCAGTAGCATCTCACACCCCAAGGTTATGGCAACCAAAATATTTTCCAGACATTGCTAAATGTCCCCTCAGGGCAAAGCAACTCCCTGTTGAGGACCATGGATATACAGTGTGTGGCTTATGCCTATAATTCTAATACTTTGAGAGGCCAAGGGCAAGGGGATCACTTGAGCCCAGGAGTTCAAGACCAGCATAAGTAACATAGTGAGACCCCATCTCTACAAAAAAATTTTTAAAAATTATACAGGCATGGTGGCATATGCCTGTAATCCCAACTACTCAGGAGGCTGAGGTAGGAGGATCATTTGAGACTGGGGGGTCGAGGCTGCAATGAGTGCCACTACATCCCAGCCTGGGTGACAAAGTGAGACCCTGTCTCAAAATAAACAGTAAAACAATTAAACAATTTAACAATAAAACAATAAAATTAAAACAGTAAAATAAAATACAATTATAGACAGGAGTTATTTTTCACCACAAATTAACTTTTAACTACTAGACCCTTAAAAATATCTTTTTTTGTTGTTTTTTGAGACCGAGTCTCGCTCTGTCGCCCAGGCTGGAGTGCAGTGGCCGGATCTCAGCTCACTGCAAGCTCCGCCTTCCGGGTTTACACAATTCTCCTGACTCAGCCTCCCGAGTAGCTGGGACCATAGGTGTCCGCCACCATGCCTGGCTAGTTTTTTGTATTTTTTTAGTAGAGACGGGGTTTCACCGTGTTAGCCAGGATGGTCTCGATCTCCTGACCTCAGGTGATCCACCCATCTCGGCCTCCCAAAGTGCTGGGATTACAGGCGTGAGCCACCACGTCCGGCCATTAGAAATATTTTTTATGGGCTGGGCGCGGTGGCTCACGCCTATAATCCCAGCACTTTGGGAGGCCAAGGTGGGGGATCACCTGAGATCAGGAGTTTGAGACCAGCCTGGGCAACATGGTGAAACCTCGTCTCTACTAAAAATACAGAAAAATTAGCTGGGCCTGGTGGCAGTCGCCTCTAATCCCAGCTACTTGGGAGGCTGAGGCAGGAGAATCGTTTGAACCCAGGAGGCGGAGGTTGCAGTAAGCCGAGATCGTGCCACTGCACTCCAGCCTGGGGCACAAGAGCGAGACTTCTCCCCCCAACCAAAAAAAAAAATTATGATTTCAGACCGATCTGATATTGTTTCTGACCTTACTAAAAATTGTCAGTAAATGAGTCAGTGAATTAGTATCCGTGAAAAACTCTTTTATTTTGAGAAGGTTCTTGCTCTTGTAGATTACAACAAGAATACACACTCTTAAAATTAGGAAATCACAAATCAGTTATTGACAAGTCATCTGTGGGTGTCTCATTGTTATCAATATTATCAATACGTATCATTATTAATTATATGTTGGTATAGATAACTATTGAAATTCATTAATCAGTTCTATATAGCAGTATCTGTGAATTTCAGAGATAGGAGGGTTATAAAGGGTTTTCATATTCTTATGTTTCCAATCCATGGTTTATTGATGAATCTATCATCAAAAAGATAACTATATTTACTCATAAATATAAGATACCATGACTTCACAGGGTATTGGAATTGGCTTCAGAGATTATTATCTAATGCCTGATTTACAGATGGGGAAATGAAAGCCTAAGTCTTAGACAAATGAAAAAGCAAAAATAAATTTCATTTTTAAAAATGAGGAAAATAGGAAACGGAGAGGGTAGCAACAGAAGGAAGCAGATACAAAGCTGAGAGAGGAAAATAATGTCTCTAATGGTGTATGCAGGGTGTGACAAACCAAAGTGTCATAAATGGCAGCTCTCAGGCCCTAGGACTCATACAGAAGAAGACAACGGAGGTGCTGGGTATAATTTTACAGCTCTGAACAAAGTCAGTACTTCCTATCAAGGGAAGTTGTTTCTGGTGTAGACCTGTAAAAGCAGGTGACAGTGGGCAGACAGAACTTCCCTGGGGCAGTGGTAGAATTCTAGGTTGTTATTTTATACCACTTGATTTAACTTAAGATGTTGTTTGGTTGGGTGGGAAGAAGGGTGTACTGAGCACATTTTAAACTTTTAAATTTTGAAAGATTTTTTTCATGTGTTTATCCTGGGGCTTTTAAACCCAAAGGTCTAACTTTTTTTTTTTTTTTGAGACGGAGTCTTGCTCTGTCTTCCAGGCTGGAATGCAGTGGTGTGATCTCAGCTCACTGCAACCTCCGCCTCCTGGGTTCAAGTGATTCTCCTGCCTCAGCCTTCTGAGTAGCTGGGATTACAGGCTCGTGCCAGCAGGCCCAGCTAATTTTTTTATTTTTAGTACAGATGGGGTTTCTCCATGTTGGCCAGTCTGATTTCAAACTCCTGACCTCAGATGATCTGCCCACCTCAGCCTCCCAAAGTGCTTGGATTACAGGCGTGAGCCACTGCACCTGGCCTCAAAGGTCTAGCTTTTAACGTAAAATACATAAAATAGAAAAGTAAAAGGTATGTCCAGTAAAACAGTGTTTGACCTTTGGATGCTTCTGTTCAAGTTTAAGTTGTATTTTAAAACTGTCCAGGTAATCCAATGTGTAATAGGTTAGTCTAATCTGAAAGCATTTGTATGGGGCTAGAAGTATATAATATTTTAAAAATAAGAGCACAAGTTGTCTTTTTTTTTTTTTTTTTTTGAGATGGAGTCTTGCTCTGTCACCCAGGTTGGAGTGCAGTGGCATGATATTGGCTCACTGCAGCCTCTGCCTCCTGGGTTCAAGCAATTCTCTGCCGCAGCCTCCCAAGTAGCTGGGATGACAGGCGCCTAACACGACACCTGGCTAATTTTTTGTATTTTTAGTAGAGATGGGGTTTCACCATCTTGGTGAGGCTGGGCTTGAACTCCTGACCTTGTGATCCATCCACCTTGGCCTCCCAAAGTGCTGGGATTACAGGCATGAGTCACTGTGCCCAGCTTGTCATTCCATTTTAACTGGCCAACTGAAAAAGCTATGCTCTGCCAGTACAAACAAAAATAAGTCATTGCATGAACACCAAGCCCTCATTAAAAATAGGCTTAAAGAAACTTCAAATACTAAAAAGTAGTTTATATAACTTTACCTTTTTAAGTGGTACTTCAGTGAAATTCAAGAGAACACACAAATTGCTAAGTGCTTCCTATGTACAAAGCAGAGTGCTACACATCTGGGGTAGCAGAATGAAAAACTCAAGAACTCATATTTCTACAAATAGTCTATAGTAACAAACTGAAATTTCTCTATGTAATGAAAATAAATTAGTTAATCCCACATTCTCCACACACACAAAAATACCTTTTAATCTCAATCTGTTTCAAAATTTATTTGACTTGAGCCTTTTTTTTTTTTTCAAAAACCTGCTTTTAACAGGCTCTCAAGAGCCATACCTTTGTTTAATAGGGGCAGAAAACGAGGCCCACAGAAGTGGAATGCTAACTTAAGGATCCTATGAAATCACAGGTGGAATTTAGACTTATGTGATATAAGAGCTAGACAGGCCCTCTGGAGTCCTCTAACTTAACTGCTTATGTCAAAGGCCTGGTATCACATAGCTATTCAGTGGCAAAATTAAGATGTGTAGCAGCCCTTCCTACTCTTAAGCAAAGGCCCTCATGGAAGCTAAAACCATGTCTTGCCCTTGGTTTATGTCTAGGATACAGTTATTCCTAGTGTTCCAAAGAGCACAACTGAACTCTTGGAGCTCAATAAGGTGAGAAGAAGCTTCCTCCAGTGTCTTTCAGACTGGAGAAGCTCTAAGCTTGAATGCGGCCATCAGAGTGGTCTACCTGGCTGCCTGGTTCAGACTTGCTATGACCCTCCAGAACAAGGCAGCAAATAGATTGGTCTCTACTACTAGAATATATGACCTAGGCTCAATGGTAATTTGACTTCCTACACTTAATATGAAATCAGGATTCCTGATTTCATGTAATTTGTTCCTTATTGAGAATATCACAGGGAAAATATAACTTGAAAAGGGTTTACATAGGAAAGGAAGATGGCGCATTAAAAAAGGCATTTATGGGCTGGGTGTGGTGGCTCACTCCTGTAATCCCAGCACTTTGGGAGCTGAGGCGGTGGATCACTTGAGGTCAGGAGCTCGAGACCAGGCTGACCAACATGGCGAAACCCCATCTCTACTAAAAATGCAAAAATTAGCCAGGTGTGGTGGTATGTGCCTGTAATCCCAGCTACTCAGGAGGCTGAAGAAAGAGAATCACTTGAATCCTGGAGGCAGAAGTTACAGTGTGCCAAGATCATACCACTGCACTCCAGCCTGGGTGACAGAGTGAGACTTTGCTTCAAAAATAAATAAATACATAAAATAATTTTTGAAAAAGCACTTACATTGAGTCTACTGCAGTTATAATTTAAAAGGCAAAAGGTTTTTTTCAAATTCACTGGTGGAATCTATAAATCTATCACTCATTTCCTGCTTGCTTAGGCCCTTAAGGGTCTAACTGATTTCCTGAGCTGAAACTAGGTAATAGAAAAATATTTAGAATAATAATCATCCAGAGAGATGGGCATTTGGCATCTATGAACCCAAAATATATTCTTGCTCATAATTCCCTTCAGTAATTTATATGGTTTCTAAAGGAATAATCTCACTTTTACAATGAAAGGTCTTCACTTAATAAAACATAGTAAGGGCCGGGCGTGGTGGCTCAAGCCTGTAATCCCAGCACTTTGGGAGGCCGAGATGGGTGGATCACGAGGTCAGGAGATCGAGACCATCCTGGCGAACACGGTGAAACCCTGTCTCTACTAAAAAATACAAAAAACTAGCCGGGCGAGGTGGCGGGCGCCTGTAGTCCCAGCTACTCGGGAGGCTGAGGCAGGAGAATGGCGTAAAACCCGGGAGGCGAAGCTTGCAATGAGCTGAGATCCAGCCACTGCACTCCAGCCTGGGTGACAGAGCGAGACTCCATCTCAAAAAATAAATAAATAAATAAATAAAACATAGTAAGGCATTTCCCCTAGTGTTTTATGAATAAGGGCATGCCTCTGTGACATTCTCTAGCCTCAACACCTATGTAATATAAGGTCTGGAAGTGTATTACCTGCTTTCCTGCCATACAATTCATTCATGAAGTCAATGAACAAAAAACGTAAACAAAAACATGAGGTCAATATTATTAATGTGACAAATCTGAGATTTTTATATTTAAGTGATGGAAATCTGTTATTTAAGCTTATTATACTACCTATTTGCAATACTGTCCCAAAGCTGCAGAGGCCCAAATTAGTTAAAGCAAACTACAGTGTACTGATGCTGGATGTACTATGGGCAGCCTGCAATCTGACATTCATTATATTTCTCAAAGTCTCATTCCCACCAATTTCTTTATCTCTGTGGACTGTACATTGTCATTGATCATAAGCATTCCTCTGTCACATCTGTTATAAGATGGAGGGTTCAAACTCTATTTAGCCTAGGAGGAGCATTATTCAGAAGATAAACACACCAGAGGAATATCCCAAGTGCAGAGAGAGCCAAACATGACTTTGAGATGATCTGTACCATACCTCCGTTTCCTTTAGCAAAACTCATCAAGAGTTACCTTAGAAAATAGTCTACCAGAGCCAGGTTTGGGCTTTGAAACAAAGCTGGCCTTTTTTTTTTTTTTTTTTTTTGAGACAAAGTGGAGTCTCGCTCTGTCACCCAAGCTGGAGTGCAGTGGTGCCATCTCGACTCACTGCAACCTCTGCCTCCCAGGTTCAAGCAATTCTCCTGTCACAGCCTCCCAAGTAGCTGGGACTACAGGTGTGCACCACCATGCCCGGCTAATTTTTTGTATTTTTGATAGAGACAGGGTTTCACCATGTTAGCCACGATAGTCTCCATCTCTGGACTTCATGATCCACCTGCCGCGGCCTCCCAAAATGCTGGGATTCCAGGCATGACCCAATGCAACCGGCCCAAATTTAGTCTTTGAAATGAGACCTAGGTGTTTGGCTTTCAAGGAACTCACCTCACATGGCTCACTTGTGAATTATGTATAACTCTGCAACCTAAGCCCAGAAGATTTAAATTTCTTTTAAAATAATATCTGGAAAATATGGTTTATACAGAAAACAAAGCTCAGTATAATAAATAATTTGACTAGATGATGTCAATCATGTTTTACTGGATGTAAAAAAAACAAAAAAATAAAAAAAAACTCAGCCTCCTTTCTTTCAAGTGGCATTCTTATCATATTATGCAAATTATTTTTTTTTTATAATTGAGATACCAGTGATAAAGTCATTTTATGTGTTTTGGCACAGAGCATTAATATAATTTTTGCTACTCTCAATGTCTCAATCCACAACAGAATCAGCAATAATACAGTTTCATTCCTTTTAGAAACATTAAAAACAAAACAAAGTAAAAAATTTAATTTCATTTCCTAAAGATAAATAACAAACTTCTGCTAAAAATGACCAATATTATCTTTAAAGAAACTTGATTACACTAATAATATAGAAATATTTTTCTACTAGTGACACTCCTTTACAGTCATTAAAATCAGTTGTTTAAATTTTTCTTCATGGGTTCTACTTTTATTGTTTTTATTTTTTTTGAGACCAAATCTTGCTCTGTCACCCAGGTTGGAGTGCAGTGGCATGATCTCAGCTCACTGCAGCTTCTGTCTCCTGGGTTCAAGTGATTCTCTTGCCTCAGCCTCCCGAGTAGCTGGGATTACAGGCCCATGCCAACACACCCGGCTAATTTTTTTGTATTTGTAGTAATGATGGGGTTTCACCATGTTGGCCAGTCTGATCTCCAACTCCTGGCCTCAAGTGATCTGCCTGCCTCAGTCTCCCAAAGTGCTGCGATTACAGGTGTGAGCCACCACGCCCAGCTGGGTTCCACTTTTATTATAGATATATCTTTGTGTAATACACTGTACATAAGGCAGAAGCATTCCCTGACCTTAGCAGGCTTACAATAAGTCCCTGAAGTCATCTAAGAAAGAAAAAAACTGGACCATGTAACTTACTGGCAAAAAGAAAAGGCAGCACAACTCAGTAACAGAAAGTCATAGTCTTACTGCACTTAATGATGCATGCTATGGTCTCCTGATGCTGACTTGCAGCATTTCTGTTGTGTGCTTTTCCACTCAGAATGTGAAGTGATGGGAATCACAGAAGCATTCTTGAATCCTCTGACACTCTTCAGACACCTTAACCAATATGTTTCTTCATACATGTGGGCTTTCAGAGGCTTTCGAGATAGGAGCCTCTGACATTCTTCAGAGACCTTAACCAATATGTTTCTACTCTGTGGTTCTCAAAGTTACTTTCTCCAGGTAAAAGTTTACAAAAGTACAATCAATTAAATAAAAAGTAAATAACAGCTTCCCACACTGCTAAATTAAAAGAATTAATTGAAAGGTAAGTTATCGTGTATAGCAACTTAAAAGGTAAACTACCTTTATTCAGTCTTGGATAAAACTGCCAATGAAACAAAATTGGGTTAATTTAAGTAAAACTCTAGAAAAACTAAAGTAGTCAAAGAATTCCAGTGTTACTTGATTGCACTATCATATCAGAAATTTCTCTCATGACCATTTAAATCCAGGTCACATAAACCCAGGAATTTTTAGAAAGGTAGGAGTTAATTTCCTAAGACATCCAAAGAAAAGGCCAGGTGTGGTGGCACACATCTGTAATCCCAACACTTTGGGAGGCTGAGGGGGGAGGATTGCTAGAGCCCAGGAGTTTGAAACCAGCCTGGGCAACCACAGACTCTGTCTCCATCAAAAAAAAAAAAAAAAAAAAAAAAAAAGCTGTGCATGGTGGTGTACATCTGTAGTCCAAGCTACTCAGGAGACTGAGATGGGAAGATTGCTTGAGCCTGGAAGGTCAAGGTTGCAGTAAGTGGTGATTGCACTCCAGCATGGGCGACAGAGCAAGGTGCTGTCTCAAAAAAAAAAAAAAAGAAATGGCAACCTCTTTATTGAAAATGCAAGATTATTTAAAACAGAAACGCCAAAAAATTGCTTCTAAGACTATAATCTGAAAGAGGGAAAGACTGAGACAGGTATACAAAATTCATTCTCTACACAATCGGAGAAAGTAATGAAAAGACAGCAGAGCATATTCTACTTATGGCACCAATGGAAACGACGTAGCCTCTGGCTGTCAATGACACTGTTCCACGGGTTCTGCAGCTGCTTTGGCACTACTCATCACACCCAGACTGGAGGGAATACGGCTCCCATCTCTAAAGTCTCTGAAAGCCCACATGTATGAAAGTTTTAGAATGTAATTTTGCTCTATTAGTTTCTATTCCTATATAACAAGTTTAGCAGCTGAAAACAATATCCATTTATTATCTCACATCTGTGCAGGTCAGGAGTCCCAAGTGGGCTCTGCTCAGGGTATCATAAAGCTGAAATCAAGATGCCTGTTGGGCTGGACTCTTATCTGGAGACCGGGGAAAATCAACTCTCAAACTCTTTCAGGTTTTTGACAGAGTTAGTTCCTTGAGGTTGCAGGGATCTGGCCAGTTCCCTTGCTAGCTGTCAGCCGGGACCTGCCCTCAGCTCCTCAAAGCTACTTGCCTTCTTTCTCAAGTGATCTCCTCCACTTTCAAAGCAGCTATTGCACACTGAGTCCTTCTCATACTTCCAGTCTCTTTGACTTTCCCTCCTGCCATTAGCCAAAGAAAGCTCTCTGCTTTCAAGGCTCATATGATTCAATTAGGCCCACTCAGATAATCTAGGCTTGAATCTCCCTATTTTAAGGTCAACTGCGCCACATGGCAAAACATAATCACAGAATCAGTAATAGAGCATCATATTCATCATGATTCCAGGAATTATGGTGGGACATCTTTGGGGAAGGGAGATATTTAAGAAATTACGCCTACTATATTTATTGAAAACTTAAGGTAAACATAATAACAACAGCCAAATAGTGTTGTCAACTTGTTCAAATGTAAAACAAAGATGTTCTAAATTCCTCATACTTGGATAAGTACGATATGCAAATGGCACAAAATACAAAAGTTATAAAAGATATACAGGAAAAAACAAGACTTCTTTCTAACAATGTCCCTCAGCCCCAGTTCTGTTCCCTGTTAATAATAACCGTTTACTAGTTTCTCATGTCCTTCCAGAGATATCCACATTTATTAAAGCATACGTATTTGGGAGGACTGGATTGATTTATTCCTGAAAGGTTTGGTAGAATTCCCCTGTTAAATCACCAAGGCCTCAGTAGAAGAAAGTTATTCTAGGGTACCCCGGAGGTTTCCTGCACCAGTGTTCCCACATGTGGCGTGAACCTGAGGGCATCATGTTATGAGGAGATGGGGGCTGCGGTGACTCGTGGGATCAGGAATTTCAACCTAGAGAACCTAGAGAACTTTCAACCTAGAGAACAACCTAGAGAATTTCAACCTAGAGCAGAATGGGAAATCAACAAGATGAAGCCCTCTCCTGCTCCCAGGCACCTCACTACCAACAGCCTCCTGCGAGAGCATATTAGTCTCTATCCAGAAATTAAGGGAGAGATTGCTCATAATCTAGTAATGACAAGCTGCTGTCATTTCTAAAAGATGTGTATGTTGATTCCAAAGATCCTGTGTCTTCCGTGCAGGTAAAAGCTGCTGAAACATGTCAAGAGCCGAAAGAATTCAGATTGCCTTTCGGCCATCACTGTAACATGATAAATATTAAGACCATTCCCAAAGGCAAAATTTCCATTGTAGAAGCATTGACACTTCTCAATAATCATAAACTTTATCCAGAAACATGAACTGCTGAGAAAATAGCCCAAGAATACCATTTAGAACAGAAAGATGTGAATTCTGAAATCAAAATCTTCCCTCCTGAAAACAAGAAAGCAATACGATCAAAATGAAGAAAAATCACAACAGTTTCCTATGTGTACTTCTCATCCTGTATATTTTCTCATTTTTCACATATTAAATTATGCTAATTACCAAGTGTTTAATGCTAATTGTGAGAGCATACTCTTTAATATTTACTGAGCTCCCTGACTTTTCAGGATTGCCATAGAATGTATTTTGTTTCCTTTTAATTTGGCATAGGCATATTTTATATGTACATGTCAGCATGACTAATCAGTACATCTGTACCTTTATTATAAGTAAAAGAGTGAGCGTGTTATATTAGGCACATCACACAACTTTTAAATTGGTCATATGACCCCTTGGGAAATATCCTGAATCCCTCATTTAAGTTTTCTTTTCTAGTTTAGGTGTTTAGTTCATTTTTCATATGTGATAGTGAAAGTAAAAGCTTTCCTGACTCTTAAGCCTGTGATATTTTCTTGTTAGGGAAAGAGACTTGATAGTGAGGCAGACTAACAGTATTTCCCAAATAAAGGCACACAGGAAAAAATTACAAATCACTAGAATCCAATTAAAATTATTACTCCAGGGAATAAGAAGTATCGAGGATTTATTTTATTTTGAATTGGTTTTAAGTATGAAATAATTGTTTTTACAGTTATAAAAAGTAATTAGTGGTGTTTACAAAATGTTGAGAATTTTTGCTTTGACAAACAAATAGGTAAGTCTCATGGCCTTCAGACAGGCAGGCAGCAGTAGAAACTTTTGAAAAAGTAACATTTCTCTGGATTTAACATGGAAATAGAAAACTTTTTTTTTTTTTTTTTGAGACGGAGTGTTGCTCTGTCGCCCAGGCTGGAGTGCAGTGGCCGGATCTCAGCTCACTGCAAGCTCTGCCTCCCGGGTTCACGCCATTCTCCTGCCTCAGCCTCCTGAGTAGCTGGGACTACAGGCGCCCGCCACCTCGCCCGGCTAGTTTTTTGTATTTTTTTTTAGTAGAGACGGGGTTTCACCGTGTTAGCCAGGATGGTCTCGATCTCCTGACCTCATGATCCGCCCGTCTCCGCCTCCCAAAGTGCTGGGATTACAGGCTTGAGCCACCGTGCCCGGCCAATGGAAATAGAAAACTTTAAAGAATAATTAAATAAAACCATGGTAAATGAAATTTGGTGATTATATATAGTTTTGGATGTTAACGTTAGTTGAGAGAAGAGAGAAAAACCAGCAAGTAGAAGCAGAGAACAGGATCATTGGAAGGGACCTTAGAAATTGCTGCTTCATCCATTTTAGCAAACTATGAGTACACCATGTACCAGTACTAGGATCTTGAGTGAGACTGTGTGAGTTTAGCTCTGCCTAAGATATTATTATTGTGGGATCTTTGGGAGACTGTGTATCCTCTTTGAGAATGAATTTCTTCTATAAAATGAGCATACTGCTACCTTACTTAAATTTAAGGGTTATCATGAAGATAAATGAAACAGTAAAGGACTACAAAGGACCAAGCAAATATGAATCATATTTTGCAGTGGAGAAACAGGCACCTGGGGAGAATATATGATCTATGGTTCTATAGTTTATGACCCAACCAGGCCCAGAATTTAGGTTTTCAAATCCTAGTAGTGTGTCTTTTCTGTCATGCCAAAAACTAGCACGCCTCAGGAGAGGGAAAAGACGTGAACTGTGGGTATACTGGTGTTATCAGTACTTCTCAGGGAAGACAGGCATCACTACTTCCCAGAGATGCCTCTGGAAATGATATGGAAGATGCTGAAGAATTCAACATGATGACGGAAAGAGGCATTTGTAGTAATGCTAAGAACAGAAAAATAGACTAAGTGGAAAATTTGTAAGCATGTCCTTGAATGTAGATTTGTTATGTGAACAAACTATACCTAGTTTATTTTTGGTTTAACATAATAATTCTTTTGAGAAACCATGAAGTAACTACTCAATATAAAATGCATTTTAAAACTCCTGTAAATCAGTCAAAACTTTATTCATTTTATCATAATGGTCACTATTTGAGTCACTAGTGCTATTTCTGAGCCATCTTCTGTTGATATCTACACATTGTGGTTAGGCAGCTGTTATATGGTTTCACATGACAAAATAAAGGACTTACCACATATATATATATATAGATGTGTATATATATAGATGTATATATATAGATGTGTATATATATAGATGTATATATATAGATGTGTATATATATATAGATGTGTGTATATATATAGATGTGTGTGTGTGTATATATATATAAAAGACAGTTATTCTGTGATAATAGTTTAGATTTTCTAGTTATCTAAGGTTAGTATTGATCTTTTCAACTTTCCTAGAAAATCATCCATTTCTTCTACGTTCTCAAATTAATTTGCACAGGATTGAGCAAAATATTTTCTTAGGATTCTTTTCTTTTCTATTTTTATAATTTCCCCATTATTTCTTGGTTTATGCTCTTTCCTGTCTACTTTTTGTTTTTAAAAACTTAATATCCTATTTAAAAACATAATCAGCTCTTTTATTTAGCTGATCAATTTTTGTCTAATTTATTAACTCTTATTCCCTTATTTTGCTGTTTTATGTTTATTGATAATTTTTCTAACTTTGAGTTAGATATTTAATGGAGTTATTTTCTTTCTTCATTAAGATAAGTGCTTCTGAAATCTATTTTAGCTCTATCCCACAAGTTCTGATATGTAATGTTTTCATTATGCTTTTGTCTTAGATTTTCTATAACTTGTTTGGTTTCCTCTGATCTAAGAATCGTTTTAGTAGAAATTTTAAAATGTCCAGGTGATGATATTCTTTTTCCTAAGTTCTAGTTTTATTGCAATGATATCAGAGAATGCTGTATATATTTACTTTGCCTTTTGAAATTCTTTGAAATTTTCTTTATGGTCTATTTTTGTGAACATTTTATTTGACATTCTTAGTTTTCAGGATACAAAGCTTGACAAATATCAAATATCTCCTTCATTCATTATTTTGTTTGGGTTTTCTTTCTCTTAGTTGTTGTCCACTTGATCTCTTATGAACTGACAGAAGTGAATAAACATTCTTATCACTACTATGTAACTATTATTCTTTATATTTTCTGTAGTTTTTGCTTTATGGATGCTTAATGCTATACTGCTGCCTTGAATTATTCCTCATTGCCTTACTTAAAGCTTTTCCACTAAATTCAATCTTGTCTAATAGTAAAGATATAATCTCTACTTTTTTCTTTTTGTTTTTCCATGTTTTCCATCTTGTCTGTGTGATTCCTCATTGAGTCTGTTCTTCTTCTTCTCCTCCTCCTCCTTCTTCTCCTTCTCCTTCCTCCTTTTTTTTTTTTTTTTTTTTGGATAAAGGTTCTCAGTCCATCACCCAGGCTGGAGTGCAATGTCTCAACCTCAGTTCATTGCAACCTCCACCTCTCGGGTTCAAGCAGTTCTCCTGCCTCAGCTTCCCAAGTAGCTGGGATTACAGGTGCCTGCCATCACGCCCAGCTAGTTTTTTTTTTTTTTTTTTTTTTTTGTATTTTTAGTAGAGACAGGGTTTCGAGCTCCTGACCTCAGGTGATCCGCCCACCGTGGCCTCCCAAAGTGCTGGGATTACAGGTGTGAGTCACGTGCCTGGCCCCCTGCTTCTTCTCTATACCCTAGGAAGGCCAAGAAAGCTCCTGCTGCCAGTTCACAAATCCTATCCCATAGTCTAAACTGGGCATTACTGGTTTTGCCCCCCAGAAAGTTCTGCCAGCTTTGTGTGAGATCTGCAGCCATGGGCACTTTTAACTGCATTTATCATTCTTCATCACATTTTGTAGTCTGGAGTTGCACATGTATCTTTTTTTGAAGAGGGGTTCCATGTTTCTACCATTTTGCTCTCCTAGTGCAGTTGGATAATTTGTAAGGGAGAAGGAAAATAATGCTGTAATCTTTGTTCTCTCATTTTAAAAATCAGAATCTAGAATTTATTTTTTGCCAATTCTCCTCCTCTATCCCATACTCTATGTCATGCTTTCTGGCCAAAAGCTATGCTGTTCTGTGCTCTGCAGATGTTCTAGATAACAGTATGTTCTGGTCCTTAGTCCCCTAAATGTGAATGGCCTATCTAGTATAGTATAATGGTTAAGCTTTCGTCAGTTCTGATGACCAACATTATGCATATATTATCTGGTTCCTTGAAATTCCTCCCACGGTTTCTTGGCTGTTCTACACTGTCTATATCTATCTCTCCCAGAAATTTCTGGATCTCCGACTCTTGTCTCTAACTTGTGTCTCTCTTCAGTTCAGTTTAGTCTGCCTGAAAAAATATTTTCACCAGGCAGTTCAAAGCTGCTGCTAAACCTTAAGACAGAACCATAGCTGGGCCACATGATGTACTCAGTTGTGTTTCACCTATTATATACAGAGCCCTCTCCTGGGAATTAGTGAGGCATAGGTAGATGAGTGCTTCAGGAACTCATAATCTAATAGGCGAGAAAGAAAACATATTGTTCTGAAGCTATTTTGCTAAATGCACATTTCCATGTAGTCTCCTCAATGCCAATGTGTGCTATTAGTGTTAGCCATCTTTCTCTGAGCCCTCCCTGTAATGCATCACTTCTCTTAAACAATTAGGATTATATACATTGCTTTTTCCTATTCAAGGTCAATATATTCTTGGGTGGCCACAAAACTGCTATTGTTCATCAGTCCTTGCCTTGGTTACAGAGCCAAAATAATAAACATTGAACTCATAGAGTAGTTGTATAAATTAGGATCCTTTGACCACAAAGAATAGAGACTCACTAAAGTTGTCTCAAGTATCTGTGTGTGGATGTGTATGTGAGAGGGGTAACTGGGAACAGTTATTATAAGGTTTCACATGAAAACAAGGAACAAAGGTATGTTTTGTGGCTAGGCCTTATGCGAACTCATGGAAAGTATTTTAACCAGGTCTCATGAAAAGTATAGGAACATAGATGGAGAATTTTAAGTTGTAATTT
>NW_012119487.1:5363818-5369958 GCF_000951035.1 Colobus angolensis palliatus | reverse complement strand
TAGCCAGGATGGTCTCGATCTCCTGACCTCGTGATCCGCCCATCTCGGCCTCCCAAAGTGCTGGGATTACAGGCTTGAGCCACCGCGCCCGGCTTAAGTTGTAATTTCAAGTTGTTCAGAATCCAATAGATAAGTAATGATGTAATTAGTTCTTTATCCCCTTGGCAGCAATAATTTGTTGACCATCGTCTTCCCTCCCAGATACAATTTAAGTATGTGTATCTACCCTCACCCCCACCAACACACACACACACACACACACACACACACACACACACTTGTAAAAAATTTCATGACTTAGCTCCTACTTACTTGTCACTCTTGCTTACTCATGGCTTCTACTGACTCATGTCATTTTTGTCTGCCTCTTTTTCTGGTTAGAGCAATTGGTGTTTGCTCTTATCAAATAATACTCTCTATTTCAAATTAAAAATTTCTTAAGAAAGAACATCTAATCAGTCCACTATGTCACTATCATCAGTTAGATAAAACACTTGTACTAGGTTGTTAAATCTGTCAGCCTTCAAGCTACCGAAATACTTCAGGTCAAATGTTCTGAGATGTGGTTAAGATGGTAAAGTCATGCAATATAGAACATGGCCACCTATATATATCTGGCTAGAGTTGGTATCCTTAGCAAGAGGCTACAGGTAGGACTCCTTAGGAAAGGACTCCGGGTATACAGATACTCCTAAATTTGGCCTATCCAATATAGTATAATTGTTAAGCTTTCCTCAGTTCCGGTGACCAACATTACGCATTTTATCCTAGGTTCTCTATGATTAGCAAGAAACATTAGTCTTGTGAAACAGATAGATAGGCTCATTTTATTGCATTTTAAGTATTTCTTTTATACTTACACATAATCACTGCCAAGATAAATGTCCATATGCTATACTACCAAAAGCATGAAAACTTAGTCTGGCCAGCTAGAAACTTTTTGGAAAGAGTTATATCAAATAGCTACTACTGCTGGTTTTCAAGGGGTTAAAAGGATTAATATATCTACTTCTATAAAGAGACTATCCGTTCACTGAGGTCAAGCACTGGTATATCTAGAAGAAATTAGGGCTTACTTATAATTACATTTCTGCCACCTAAGACCACACAGACAGAAGTTTTTTTATTTCACTTTTGACAAATCAGAACTGAATTTAGGTCTGCTCATAACAATCCCTATGAGAATAGGTTTTATTATCATTCTATAAAATGGGAAAGAAAATAATTCTAGATGCTAACAATGCCATCATTCTAGATTAGGCGGTACACTAGATTAAGAGAATAAACTCCTATTGTTTTAGAATTTCAACCAGGACACAGCTGTAAACTTCAGTCTGGCCTGGTATCTGAACTGAGGCAATAAATGCCATATTTGGCATAGCATCTGTTTGCCCAAATCTAACCATATGCCAGCGGAATTGAAGAGGAGGCAATTCTCCACAGGGCCAAAATGTATTCCTTTAAGGCTCTCGTGGGGGCATGTTCTCCCACCTGTCCCTGTGTGTGAGAAGTGCACAATTCTTGCAAAACTATAAACTCTACCAATCATAAAAATAATCTGATAATTTTTTAGAGTACACAAGTTGAAGATATATTCATCAAACAAAGGTTATATAAACTTAAGATCCTTACACAATAAACATCATAATGAGAAGTTTCTCATAAAAATATTTTCAATTTCCAGGTAATGACCTGTATCTTATGGACATATTACTGATGTGCTTAAAAAGAAATTCTTTATAGTGAATAATACAGAAAATTCATTCTATACAGAGCTTTTCTTTCTTTCTTTTTCTTTTTTTTTTTTTGAGATCGAGTTTCGCTCTTGTTGCCCGGGCTGGAGTGCAATGGCATGATCTCGGCTCACTGCAACCTCTGCCTCCGGGGTTCAAGTGATTTTCCTACCTCAACCCCCCAAGTAGCTGGAATTACAGGCATGTGCCACCACACCCAGCTAATGTTTGTATTTTCAGTAGAGACGGGGTTTCACCATGTTGGCCAGGCTGGTCTCAAACTCCTGACCTCAGGTGATCTGCCCACCTTGGCCTCCCAAAGTGCTGGGATTACAGGCATGAGCCACTGCGTCCGGCCTGGAACATTATTTTTATTAGTCAGATATACACCACACTACTTTCAGCATTCATTTGGTTTTCATCCAAGGAGTTACAGAGCACTTGTAATATCATTTTGCCAGGAATCATGCTGGGTATTCAGCATATGGAACTGAATTTACCTCATGCTTTCCCTCAAGAGATGGAGCCATGAAGCCAATAATGCAAAAAGACTGATAAGTAAATATAACAGAGAACAATGTCAGAGTATGTCTAACTGGCTAATCCACTGGCCAAAGATACAGAGGGCATGTTCTGGCTTCAGCATGTCCTATCAGAGATATGTCACACTTTGCATGCTCTCAAAAGTGTTTACCTCAAGAGACATATGAAATCTACTATCAGATGTACAAAGGAAGAAAACATATTTCTCAACTTTGATTTATGATTATTTTGTATTCCATTGTAAAAACTTGATTATAAAACTGGGCAAGAAGAGACAGATCAAGATTGTCATCAAGTCTTGATGACAATGAGGGTGCTATTAGCAGGTGGAAATAAATAGCTATAGAAGAATACATCTTTGAAATGAATTACTGGGTCAGACAGAGGGAGAGAGAAAAGCAGGGTTATCTTATATGGAGCACAGAAAGAAATTATATCCTTCAACTTCTCCTTCATACCTCAAGCATCTTAGCTTCCCTCACTCCCTGAACAAACATCCTAACATCCTAATCTACTCAAATTGCCTGGTCATGTATGACAGAAAATACATATTAAAAAAACAGAGAGAGAAAAGAAATGAATGGGAATAAAATTATGTTCTTGATACCACCTTGAAAGAAAATTAACATCTTTTAATATATGTTAGCTGCTGAAGCAGCTGAATTACAGAATCCGAATGATTTAAAATAATAGTTTTTTTTTTGTTCATGCAAAGTTTAGATGGCAGAAAAGTATGCATGGGGATTCTGAACCATGCAGTCATTTTAGGAATTTCAACTGAAGGTGGTTCTGTCACCCTCAATGTGTGGCTTCCAAGGTTACTTTGGGTGCCAATATCCAGCTGACACAAGGGACAGACAGCATGAAAGCTGCATAAGGATTTTTTTTTAACATAACCAGACCAAAGGAAGAAATGGTTATCACTTTTATTCCCATTCCTTGGCCCAGTCTCAGTCACATGCCAATACTAATAAAAACGAATTTTTATTTCACTTTTGACAATTCAGAACTGATTTTAGGTTTGCTCATCACAATCCCTATGAGAAGAGGCTTTATTATCATCTTATAAAATAGAAAAGAAAATAATTTTAGAAGCCAGAGGAGGCTGGGAAATATAGTCCAGCTGTGTCAGCAGAAAGAAAAGAAAATAGATTTGGTGAACACTTAGCCAATCTCTGCCACAGTGTCTCTCTCTGAATATTTTACTTTATCTGCAAATTTATCCAGCTCTTGTGTCCTAGGAATGTGAATTTAAATAAATGGTGTATTTATTGCAATGAAATTCTACTACTTAAAAAATTTGCCTCTCAGTGAAATTTACTATAAATTGAATTGCCTGCAAAAGGTAAATTTGCATTATCATTACATCATGACTTGTTCGATTATGAGTTCAACTAAATAAGAATATTTTTAAAACATCTTTAGTTATATTATATCAAACAGTGGTACTATATCCATTAGCATTCTTTACTTATCAAACTTAATATTTCTAAAACTGAACTCTTGATCATTCCCCTCTCCAAATTTCCTCCTGACTCAGCTCAGAAAAAAAGACTTCTGGACAAGCAGTTTTTTAAGTCAGGTGCTTAGGAACAACCCTTCATATTTTACTCACTCTCAAGTCTTTCATCTAATTTATCAGCAGTTAGATATATTTTACCTTCAAAATGTATCTTTATTCATTTCTTCCAGTTTCCTCTAATCCAAGTCAGATCTCCCTCTCACCTGGATTACTGCTACAGTTTCCTCTCTCCTTCCATCTTTAGAGAGGAACCCTTCAAAAGATTTGCACTATACTTAGCATACAATTCAAACTCTTAACCAAGGCCTTCGAGAACCTGCATGAATCTGGTACCTGGCTTCATCTCCAACCTCATTTTCCAGCCCTTATTTTGTTCTATGTGTACCAGCCTTTTATTATTTTGAAAAAGGCTAAATACCTTTCTTACTGAGGGCCTTGCAATATAGTATTGCTTGTCTAGAGAGTTTTATGTTTTTCTTTTTATGATGAAATGTATTTGCATATACAAAATATAATTTATATATATATATATGATTCCCACCCATTCAAGCACTAAGGCCAAGACATCAATTATCCCAACAGCATGTCTGTGGGAAGAACAGGTTTATGGAGGGGAATGGGCTTCTTTCTCCTAGTTCACCTATTGACAGAGAAGTCTTTTAGAGTCCTGGCTTTGCCTTTTGTCTCCTGCACAAGGTCTATTAAAGCCCATGATTTTGGCCACCAAGGATTGGCAAATGCCCAGAGAAAAAAAACACAGGTTTAGAATTTACTTCTTTTTTTTTGAGACGGAGTTTTGCTCTTGTTGCCCAGGCTGGAGTGCAACCGCGCCATGTTGGCTCACTGCAACCTCCACCTCCCAGGTTCAAGTGATTCTCCTGCCTCAGCCTCCCGAGTATCTGGGATTACAGGCATGCACCACCACACCCCACTAATTTTGTATTTTCAGTAGAGACAGGGTTTCTCCATGTTGGTCAGGCTGGTCTCGAACTGCCAACCTCAGGTGATCCGCCTGCTTTGGCCTCCCAAAGGGCTGGGATTATAGGCATGAGCCACCGCACTCGGCTTAGAATTTACTTCTATATCAGGATTCAGACTTTTTCATAATTTCTGGCTTCTAAAAACTCTCCTTATTTTCTTACTACGCCATACATTAAAAATTTTTAATTATTTTAGGCAGAACTTATATTGACATCTAGTCTACTATTTTTCCAGAAATAAAAGCTCCTCTAAAAGCATACTTAACTATTCCTCTTCAGCTGGTTAGCTCCTATTGGTCTGCTAGGGCCTCAACTTAAAATGTCACTTCCTCAGAAAAGTTCTTGATCATCATTCCTCAGTCTAAGTTAGCTTCCTACTATTTTCTATCTTATGACAACTTTTTGTTTTCTTTTGTAACATTTATCACAACTTGCAATTATATATTATTTTTGTGTTACCTCTCCTTTCCATTATCCCAAAAGCTTCAGGAGGATAGGAATATTTTCTGTCGTGATCATTACGGAATGGAATGCCTACTGCAGTACTAGGACCTAGTGGGTACACAATAAGTGGTAATGATTAAGTGAAAGAATGAGTGGATGCCATGTAAATGATCATACTGCATCAGTTTTAAATTCTGTTACTGGGCTGGGTGCGATGGCTCATGCCTGTAATCCTAGCACTTTGGGAAGCTGAGGCAGGTGGATCCCTTGAGACCAGGAGTTTGAGAACAGCCTGGGCAACATGACAGAACCCTGTCTCTATGTATGTATACACACACACACACACACACACACACACACACACCATACACACAAATTAGCTGGTTGTGGTGGCACACGCCTGTAGTCCCAGCTACTCCAGTAGCTGTGGTGAGAGGATCTCTTGAACCTAGGAGATTTAGGCTGCAGTGAGCTGTGATCACACCACTACACTCTAGCCTAGGTGATGGAGTGCCACCCTGTCTCAAAAAATAAATATAAATACATTCTGCGACTGATAAATACCAGCAATAATAATCCACTTTTAAATTTTGATTGCCTTCAAAAACTATGTAGTAAAGTGTAAGACTAGTACAAAAATAGTGAGTAAAAGAGAGGTAGTAAAGCAAAGACTCTGAAACCACATTGCCTGGATTCAAAATTTGGCTTTGTCTTTTATTAGCCAAGTAGCCTTCATTAGGGACTTACACATTCTAGGCCTGCTTTCTGATCTATAAAATTGGGTCAGTAAGAATATTTACTTCATGGTGTTGTGATGATTAAATGATAAACATGCCAGGCATACAAGGAAGCAGGATATAATTGCTATGGTGGTTGCTATCATTACAAAGTTATTGTTTTTTTTTTTTTTTTTTTTTT
>NW_012119487.1:5360767-5362582 GCF_000951035.1 Colobus angolensis palliatus | reverse complement strand
CCTCAGCCTCCTGAGTAGCTGGGATTACAGGTGCCTGCCACCACACCTGGCTAATTTTTGCATTTTTTGTAGAGACAGGGTTTCACCATAATGGCTAGGCTGGTCTCGAACTCCTGGCCTCAGAAGATCCGTCTGCCTTGGCCTCCCAATGCTGTGCTAGGATTATAGGCATGAGCCCCTGCCCCGGCCTGGATCTTATTTTTCAAAAGACAAAATACTAGATCTTTTGAATTTTCTTTTGTATTCTTTCTTGTTTCCACTGCATTTTTCTCCAAATATTGAGAATGTATTACATAATACCCTCTCCTGTGCTTACCCCCAACTCCACTCTCCTACCTTAGGTCTTAGATCAATCTAAAGTTAAGTCACTAGAATTTGGATCTTGTGATATTTCACTGACTATATAGGTCTGATTATTTATAAGGAACAAAGTTGTACCCTTTTATCTAGATATAAAGCTAGTTCTTTTTTAGTCACCTTGAGACCATCTACCCATGAATATCCATAAAAAATTTACATTAAGATGAGTCTAACTATATTATCCATAGAAATAATCTAAGGTTATATCTGTTGGGATAAAATGACTAATGCTGAACCTTGAGATGAATTAAAACAAGAACAGATTAACTAGGTCCAATCAAAGAGTCTGTCTATAGCAAAACACTGAATAGTTAGGTTGATATTATATGGAAAGCTTTTATTTGGTTCTCTCATATTTTCAATTGGTCAGTGTCAGAGAAAGAATTTCCGGTTGTCCTTTCTTTAAGACAAGGTGGACTTATCCTCAGGAAAAAAGGGACAACATTTATTCTGAAAAACCAATTGTAATATTCAACTTTAACTTCCTATTTAAATTGGAGTATGTGAATTTAAAGGTCAGCTGCTGCTCTATCTTGGCTAAGAATGTAGGTACTTTGGGAGATTCAGAGTACTCTCTTAGTCTTTGCAATATTCTCATGTGCTATTTTCTTAAGAAAGTGTTCATGTTCATTTTGGCAAATGTATTCTCTTCCTCCATTGATTTATGCTGTCTAAAACATTCTTTTTAGAGTCAACATTGTTCCATAGAACAATGAACCAGCACAACCAAAAGATACCAAAGTCTTGTCAAATTAAAATAAAATTAAATAAACAAAATTGAAAATTTCCCTCAAATCTCCTATGAATTATTAATAACTATGAGGCAGACAACTTAAACAATTTTGAGCCTCCTCTGAACTCTGGAAACCCACCTTTCTGATGTATGATAGAATCAGTATCATAGGTTAGATGTTCCTTGTAATCAGAGTATTTCTACTCAAATGTTTTTACCAATTCGTAAGCATCTACTGTTTCTGCTATCAGAGACCCTAAACTGATGCCAGGTTCACTCATTCATTGGTTTTGTGAAGTATTTTTGTTTTGTTTGAAAAATAACGGCTCACCAGGTGTGGTAGCTCATGATTGTAATCCCAGCAATTTGGGATGCTGAGGTGGGCAGATCACCTGAGGTCAGGAGTTCAAGACCTGCCTGGCCAACATGATGAAACCCTGTCTCTACTAAAAATACAAAAATTGACCAGGCATGGTGGCACGTGTCTGTAGTCCCAGCTAGTTGGGAGGCTGAGGAAGGAGAATCACTTGAACCTGGGAAGCAGAGGCCACAGTAAGCTGAGATCATGCCACTGCACTCCAGCCTGGGAGATAGAGTGAGACTCTGTCTCAAAAGAAAAAAAAGAAAAATAACAGCTCATGGCAAAAAAAAAAAAAAAAATTCAAATTATATAAAACGAAATTATTAAATCACATTATAAATAAAAATAGATTAAATTAAAT
>NW_012119487.1:5353868-5360467 GCF_000951035.1 Colobus angolensis palliatus | reverse complement strand
AGGATGGTCTCGATCTCCTGACCTCATGATCCGCCCGTCTCGGCCTCCCAAAGTGCTGGGATTACAGGCTTGAGCCACCGCGCCCGGCCAATAAAAATTATTAACGAATAAAAGTAAATTTTATTGAATGGCAAGCAAGTCTCCCTTCCACACCAGATTTTCAGCTCTCTCCTCAGAAACTAAGTTAATTTTTTTTTTTTTTTGTATTCAAACACAAATTTTCCATGCATGAATGTGACAGATTGTTAAAGGAATGGCTTCTAATCAGTCATGAATCCTGGTATCCCTTTCCCTTGTGGTGTGTTTGAAACAGCTTGTTAAGTGTTTGTGCACTGGGTCTTGCCTTCTTGAGAACACAGATCACAGTATTGTGAAAATGCTGAGCATGAATAAGCATGTGGAAAGAGAGGCCCCGTTCTAAGCTGTTCCAACAGTTGAATGCTACCACATGAGTGAATCCAGGAGATACCAACAGAAGAACCACCTAGCCAACTCACAGAATCATGAAAAATATTAACTGTTGTTTTAAACCTGTAAGTTTTGGGATGGTTTGTTATACAGTAATAGATAATTGACACAATGTGCTACCATAAATACACAGATATACTCATGACAGTCTTTGAACTTGTGAAGAATAAAATAAATGGATAATTATGAAATGCATAAAAGAAATTGTACATCAAAATATAAAAGGTGATTATAACTTCATACATAAAGATGGAACTAACTAGTCTGTCATTTGTGATCTATTAGTAATTATATTAGTAATCTTTTGATTATAAACTCTTTTAATCTGACATTCTACTCTGTTTTAAAGTCTGTGGCATATATATCTTAGCCTCAATTCTTTCAACACAGTTATTTTGATCACACACGACTAAGAAACTTATGCAAATGAAACTTGAAAAAACTTTTAGTATCCTAAAATCACTGCATAATAATCGAAAAAAATCTAATAGGAATGAGGGAGGGCATCTGGTTATCCACAACATCAAGGAAGAATGATGACCTTCTATCTAAGTCTTAATGGTCTGGAAAGGTGGAAAATTCACAAATTTATATCGCATGATCCCTCTAAGCTACATAGTATGATAAACACCACTCTTAAAAGCAAAATTCAGACAGATTTCACTTTTTATTTCATTTTTCTTTTTTTTTTTTTTTTTGAGATGGAGTCTTGCTCTGTCGCCCGGGCTGGAGTGCAGTGACCGGATCTCAGCTCACTGCAAGCTCCGCCTCCCGGGTTCACGCCATTCTCCTGCCTCAGCCTCCCAAGTGGCTTGGATTACAGGCACCTGCCACCTCGCCACGCTAGTTTTTTTTTTGTATTTTTTAGTAGAGACGGGGTTTCACCGTGTTCGCCAGGATGGTCTCGATCTCCTGACCTCGTGATCCGCCTGTCTCGGCCTCCCAAAGTGCTGGGATTACAGGCTTGAGCCACCACACCCGGCCTTATTTCATTTTTCTATAGGAATAAACCTGGAATACCACTCAGTGTAACACTTGAGGATTTTCCTGTTTATTACCAGAAGTATTTTCAGGGAAAATGCAAAGCCCAATATTCTTTATCTTTTAAAAACAGGGTTTATTATCTCAATAAATATAAATAAATAGTAGATGGACTTCTTTGATTCATCTACTATGCTAGGTGTTGGTTCAGGCATCTAGGGAGGGGCAAGGAAGAGTCACAGCTTTGCAGACCTCACAATGAGAGAAACTAGAGTCATAATGACTAACTTGGTTATACACTAATTATGGGCTGCATTGTGCTAAGTTTCTTATTTATATTATCCTATTTATAATCTTGATAGCAATCCTATTTCATAGATAATATTATCACCACTTTACAGAAGAGATAACTGAGGTACAATAAATAACTTGCCAGAAATCAAACAGCTATTAATTAAGTGGGAAAGCCTAAATTTAAACTCCAACAACGTGGCTTCAGAAAACCATGTTCTTGGCTGGGCACGGTGGCTCACACCTATAATCCCAGCACTTTGGGAGGCCGAGACAGGCGGATTACGAGGTCAGGAGATCGAGACCATCCTGGCTAACACGGTGAAACCCTGTCTCTACTAAAAATACAAAAATTAGCTGGGTGTGGTGGTGGGCGCCTGTAGTCCCAGCTACTTGGGAGGCTGAGGCAGGAGAATGACGTGAACCTGGGAGGTGGAGCTTGCAGTGAGTGGAGATCGCGCCACTGCGCTCCAGCCTGGGCAACAGGGCGAGACTCTGTCTCAAAAAAAAGAAAGAAAACCACGTTCTTAACACCAGCAGTGGTGCGCTAATGTAGGAATTGCCAGAGTCAGAATAAATAACAGCCTAGGTTTCCAGAGGGGTGATGTTTGACCTGCATCCTAAAGGGTAAATAGGAGTTTGCTTGACAGCATGGCTACAACAAGGAATTAATAAGCCAATGCTTCACACGTGTGTTTAATTTAATTAATTCTTACAACTATCTCTGTGCAGTAGGTATTAGCCTTGTTTCACGATGAGTAAACCCATACTCAAGGAGATCAAGCAACTTTCTCAGGATCACTCAGTCAGTAAGAACTGGAGCCAGAATTCAAACCTAGACTTGTCTACCGACAAAGCCTCTGCCTTCTCCAGACACTCCACAGACGGAAAGCAACCTAGGCAGAAGAAACAGGATGTGACAAGGCCATGGCATACTGGTATGAGTGAAAGGGAAGTGTGCCAACCTGAGGTGTGTGGGATTGTCTTACAGGTAACAGGGAGCTGCAGTGTCCTCTGAGGAGTGATAAAATGAGGTTGGTTTTCCAGACAGATAACTCAAATGGTAGTGTGCAGAGGAAACTAGAAGGGACAGAAACTAAAGCTGGAGAGACCAGTTATGAGACAGTTATAGCAATCCAGACAAGCAATGTCAGGAACCTGAAACTACAAATTCTGATGGCTCTAAGAAGATCCTACTATGTCAGACAATCTTCAAAATGTTTCCTTCACAGAAGCGATGTCTGCCATCTGACTTCTTAAACAATGGCCATCCTAAAATTTGGTCAAAATTTAGGGATAAAAGTTTTTATGTAAATAATTCTAGAAAGTAAACTAAGTCCTTGTGTCCTATATAGTATTCAATATATGTTGTTGCTTAAAATATTCTATTATAATACAGTATAGACTTTCTTCTACCACTGGACATTGTACAAAGATATAACTTACTTGCACAATTCACTGCCTCTCTTTTCGGAAAAGAGAGGAATGAGAGAGGTTGTGGTCTGCATAAGATAGGATACAATATAAAGGCAGGATTATAATAAAGTTAATGCAACAAGACCATACTAGAACAGGGTATATAAGGTAAATTAGAACTTCTAACAAGCTATCATGCATGCCAGAGAAAATTCCTTGCCAACCAAGTGGGCTGATAGAAGTGGAGGGTGGAGCTGTAAAAAAAAAAAATAGGTTTTAGATCATCTGAGAGTTTAGGAGAAAATGGGCGATGTTGGGTATGCTGACAAAAATAGGAAACTGTCATGTGTTATAAGATATTGGAGGTATAGCTCAGAGCTGTCAAGCAAGATTCACGTTCAGAAGAGAATGTTTTCAGAGAAATTCAGAAGAAATGTGCACTCAGTTACTATGAGAACAACACTGTTGTGGGCTGAATTGTGTGCCCCCCAAATTAATATGTTGAAATCCTAACTCCCAGTACCTCCAGTATCTGTATTTGGAGATAAGTCCTTTAAAGAGACAATTAAGTTAAAATGGGTCCTTAGGGTGGGCTCTAATTCAATATGACTGGTGTCCTTATAAAAAGAGATTAGAGCTGGGCAGAGTGGCACATGCCTATAGTCCTAGCTATGCAGTAGGGCTAAGCCATGAGGATCCTTTGAGCGCAGCAGTTCAAGATTGCAGTGAGCTACGATCACACCTGTGACTAGCCACTGCACTCCTTGGCAAGATGGTGAGACCCCATCTCTTAAAAAAAAAAAAAAAGAGAGATATTAGGACGCAGATAATATAGACAGAGGAATAATCATGTGAGGATACAATGAGATGGTGACCAACCCATGTGGAAGCCAAGAAGAGAGGCCTCAAAAGAAATCAACCCTGCCAACATCTTGATCTTGTACTTCTAACCTTCAGAACCGTGAAAAAGCAAATCCCTGTTGTTTAAGCCTCCCAGTCTGTGCATCCAACCAGCCTAAACACATATGAAGAAATGTTCATCATCACTAATCATCAGAGAAATGCAAATCAAAACCACAATGAGATACCATGTCACACCAGTCAGAATGGCTTTTGTTAAAATGTCAAAAATAACATGTTGGTGAGGTCGCAGACGAAAGGGAATGCTTATACATTGTTGGTGGGAATGTAAATTACTCTAGCCACTGTAGTGAACAGTTTAGAGATTTCTCAAAGAAGTAAATGTTGAATTACCATTTGAACCACCAATCCTATTACTGGGTATACACCTAAAGGAAAATAAATTGTTCTACCAAAAAGACACATGTACCTGTATGTTCACCACAGAGCTATTCGTAACAGCAAAGACTTAGAATCAAGCAGGTGATTATCAACGCTGGACTAGATAAAGAAAATGTGGTGGCCGGGTGTGATGGCTCACGCCTGTAATCTTAGCACTTTGAGAGACCGAGGCAAGTGGATTACCTGAGGTCAGGAGTTCGAGACCAGCCTGGCCAACATGGTGAAACCCCGTCTCTCCTAATAACACAAAAATTAGCTGAGCATGGTGGCACATACCTGTAATCCCAGCTACTCAGGAGGCTGAGGCAGAAGAATCACTTGAACCCAAGAGGCATGAGCCAAGATCGCACCATTGCACTCCAGCCTGGGCAATGAGAGTGAAACACTGTCTCCAAAAAAAGAAAAATGAAAACGGAAATCACGTTTTCTGCAGCAACATGGATGCAGCTGGAGGCCATTATCCTAAGCAAATAATGCACAAACAAAAAACCAAATATTACATGTTTTACTTATAAGTGGGAGCTAAACATTGAGTACACACGGACACAGAGATGGGAACAACAGATACTCGGGACTACTTGAGGGAGGCGGGAAGTAGGCAAGAGCTGAAAAACTACCTATTGGGCACCACACTCACTATCTGGGTGAGAGATTCATTTGTACTCCAAACCTCAGCATCCTGCAATATACTCATGCGACAAACCTGCACCTGTACCCTTGATTCTTTTTTTTCTTTTTTTTTTTGGAGATAGAGTTTTGCTCTATTGCCCAGGCTGGAGAGCAGTGGCACCATCTCTAGTCACTGTAACCTCATCATTGTCCTGCCTCAGCCTCCCGAGTTGAGATTACAGCTGGGATTACAGGCATGTGCCACCACACCTGGCTAATTTTGTATCTTTAGTAGAGAAGGGGTTTTGCTATTTTGGCCAGGCTGGTCTCAAACTCCTGGTCTCCAGTGATCCACCACCTTGGTCCCCTAAAGTGCAGGGATTACAGGTGTGAGCCACCGTGCCCAGCCATACCCTCAATTCTAAAATAAAAGTTGAGTAAAAAAATCCTTCCAGTGTGTATTTATTTTGTTAGGGCATCCCTAGAAAATGAATGCAGATGTGAAACAGCAGACATGAGAAACAGAAACGAAAGTATGACCTCTTCAGGAACCAACTTTGTAAGAAACTTCAGCTAAAACTTTTCAGGATAAAAGTAGCAAGAGTTAGTAGGAAGTACAGTGACCCTACGGGTTAGGGATAACAGGGAATAAGGCAGTGCCTGGAAAGGCTAACACACTGATAAATCTGTTGAACCCTGTGCCACAATGAATACGTGACGCTTCTCCTAGCTTAAACTACTATCCAAACACTATGTTTTACCACTTCTTCATATCGTTTGTACTCCAAGATTGCCTCACATTATAAAAATCAAAAAAGCAAAACCAATAATGAGTATTTAAAAGAGACTATATTAACCACATATACAGTAATGATTTGGGTTGGAAGTGCCTCAGGCTGAGAAAAAAGGCAAAAGACAGATGTTCTAGATGAAAGAAATAGCTCTCTTCCTCTCACAGGTTGAAGAAACAAAATCCCCAAGCCAGAGGGTTTGGCAATGAGAAAAGATTGCCCATTTAATCACAACTATTAACTACAGCAAGGAATATAATTTCCTCCTTAGTAGTTTGTTTGTCTTTAAGTGGAACTTCAGAAGGCTTGACAAACAACAGTTGGAGATATGTGAACAACATTTAAAATATTTCGCTTTTTTTGGTTGCTATGGTCATTTACATGTTGCTTCCACCATTTCAAAAAAAAAATTTTTTGTAGGAACAGTAGGGGAGAGAGGAGAGAAAAAGGCCCAAGAGTAAAATAGGCAATTTCTCCGGAATATTAATTTGATTTAGATATTTGCAAGGTAAATGGATCTGAGTTGGAGAAATGAAAATATGAATAATTACTCAGTAAATCTAATATAATTCTATTTTATATTCCCCAGAGTAGAGGCATTGGTATCTGAAACAGTTGTGTTTTAAGTGTTTAGAATACTAAACCCTCAGGATCCAATGGCCCAGCCTTTCTAATGTAACCTATTTGAAACACCTAAGACATTCATTTCTTATTTATTTTTTTTTATTTATTTATTTATTT
>NW_012119487.1:5327573-5353603 GCF_000951035.1 Colobus angolensis palliatus | reverse complement strand
TAATTATTTTGTATTTTTTTTGAGACAGAGTTTCACTCTTTTGCCCAGGCTGGAGCAAAGTGTAGCGACCTCGGCACACTGCAACCCCTGCCTTCTGGGTTCAAGAATTTCTCCTGCCTCAGCCTCCCTAATAGCTGGGATTACAGGCACGTGCCACCACACCCAGCTAATTTTTGTATTTTTAGTACAGACAGGGTTTCACCATGTTGGCCAGGCTGGGCTTGAACTCCTGACCTCAGGTGATCCACCCACCTCGGCTTCCCAAAGTGCTACGATTACAGGCGTGAGCCACTGTGTCTGGCCTAAATTTTGTATTTTTAGTAGACACAGCGTTTCACCATGTTGGTAAGGTTGGTTTCAAATCCCGACCTCAAGTGATCGGCAAAGTATCCCAAAGTATTGGGAGGTCAAGGCAAGTATTACAGGCATGAGACACTGTGCCCAGCCAATTCATAATTTATTTTTACGGATACATAATAATTGTACATATTTATGGGGTATATGTGATATTTTGCTCTATGAATGCAATGTATAATGATTACATCAGAGTACTTAGGATATTGATCACCTCAAACATGTATCAATTCTTTTTGTTGGGAACCTTCTGAATCTTCTATTTTGAAGTACACAATAAATTATTGTTAACTGTAGTCACCCTGATGTGCTATTGAATACTATAACTTATTCCTTCCATCAAAGTATATGTTTGTGTGCCCATTAACCAATCTGTCTTCATTTATTTTTATTGCTGCCTAAAAGAATGAAATTAAATTATTTCCAGTGAGAAGCAACAAGGGTACAGAGGAATGTTTTATTTTCTTCTGTAAATCAGATCCCCAAACACAAACTATGAAGCACACTTTAAATATAATCTTAATATGAATTCAAGTGATATTAAATAAATAATTCAAAGAAATGTGGAATCATGGTAAATGGTTGTGGGAAAATTATTGATTACTGCTGTTCCCAATCCCAATTCTGATAAACATAAATCACAACTACTGGATAAAAGGTATTTGGCAAAACACTTCAGAAAGGTAAACAAAATATGGAAACTCCTATTTAAGAGCATAATCATTAGGTTTTGATCCATTAGAAGACTGCTGGGAGTGAATTAGGTACAGGGAAAAAAGAATACTTAAACTTTTTGAAGAAAAAGAAATGACTAGGTGAGATAGCAATTCTGATGTTCTTTTTGTTGTTAATCATGCATGGAATGCACATAGTTCCAATTTTGGAAGGTCTATAAAGGCATAATGCTCTATTAATATAGTTTACTATTTCTTTTTCTAAGAAAAGAGTTGACCAAATATAAATCAATGTTTATATCCATTAGTTTACCCATCAAGTTAATTTTAAAATGTATGCATGGCTTTCTTTTTAATGAACTGCCAGAAAATGATTGGCAGAAGTAGGTATAGGGTAGAAATAAAATGGCAGAAGCAAATAAACAAGACAGATGTGTTCTAGCTCAGGGGCCCCTACTACCAGGCAGCAGACCAGTACTGATGATTAGGAACCAGGCCGCACAGAAAGAGGCGCCAGGTGGGAGAGCAAGCATTACCGCCTGAGCTCTGCCTCCTGTCTGATCAACTCCTATGAGAATAGGAGCATGAACCCTATTGTGAACTGCACATGCAAGGGATCTAGGCTGCTCTCTTTAGGAGAATCTAATGCCTTCCCCTTCCACTATGGAAAAACTGTCTTCCATGAAAATGATCCCTGGTACCAAAAAGGTTGGAGACCACTGTTCTAGCTGATTAGGAAGGGCCACAAAAGCTGAGTTTTTTAAATGTGAAAGGTGCCTGATGCCTAAGCATCTGGAACTCTGACCTGTTTCCTCTGCCTGTTATCAACTGTTTTCAGAACATGTCCAACATTAACATGTTCCCTGCTCACTGGGAATAAAATAAAACAATACCCCAATCTAAGGTGCACTGAGGACTATGAGTGTTAATAGAAGTCTCAAAGGCAAACAGTGGCAAATGCTTTGATATAGAAACTACTTAAATACCAATTTGTGTTTTTTGAGATACAGTCTCGTTCTGTTGCCCAGGCTGGAGTGTAGCAGTGTAATCTCCACTCACCACAACTTCCGCCTCCTGGGTTCAAGCGATTCTCCTCCTCAGCCTCTTGAGTAGCTGGGACTGCAGGCGTGCACCACCATGCCCAGCTAATTTTTGTATTTTTAGTAGAGACAGGGTTTCACTATGTTGGCCAGGCTGGTCTCTAACTCCTGACCTCGTGATCCACTCGCCTTGGACTCCCGAAGTGCTGGGATTATAGGCGTGAGCCACTGCACCCGGCTTCATTATCAATTTGTTAATTATCACATCTCTGTATCCTATAACATGATAACATTTCTCCAGCAGAAGATTACGACACTTTAAACCAAACAACTCAAATGTGTTTGTCAATATATAGAGGTTTTTATAGAAAAGGAACACAAGATGTGTTTTAATCAAAAATGAACCCTTTCAATGGTGTACATAAAAGCACACATTTTAGATCCAGGAAGTTGACAAAAACTTCTGTAGGACCTCAATGCTAATTCAAAGAAAGCCTCTATTTCAGAGAGTACATTCTTGTTCACATACAGCAACAACAGCCAGCAATAAATAGCAAACGGCATGAAGAAATTAGAGGTAAATTGCTTTTAATGCAATTGTTCTTTACAGTTTTGCTCTACTATGAAAGTTATTTTCAAAAACATTCAAATCCAGTTACGAATATGGAGGTCTTAGAAGAAAAAATATTAAATTCTAGATAAAGGAATCTACCACTGTCTCATTAAAAACATGATTTGTGAGGGGTACGATCACATTGTATTTGCAACTTTGGGAGAGTAGAAAATAGTCCAGCACAATATATAGGTAATTGGGCTGGAGCAGAACTTAGGATTTTCTGAGGCAAGTAGGTGATAAGTAACATCTTATCATTGCTAGCCACTTCTCTAGCATGGGGTAGGAAGACAATTTTGGTGTGTGAGAAGACGCCAGGTCAGGATTCTGTTTTTAACCATGAGTGCCCTTCCTCATTCCCTCATTCCCTCATTCCCCCCACCTGCATTGCCTCTACCATCTTTGTCTATTCCTCCTAAAATGCATTTCCAACCCTTAAATCATGTGATCAGAGTAAAATGGTAGTGATGGTGGCAGAATTATTAGGACAAAGAGAAGCAAATCATAGGAGGTGGCTATGGATGCCAAAATAGTAATTGGCATGTTTTTGCTGCCACTAATTAATCTGAGCTGATCACTGGAAATTATGAGCACAGGGCATTTTTTTTTTTTTTTTTTTGAGATGGAGTCTCACTCTATGGCCCAGGCTGGAATGCAGTGGTGCAATGTCAGTTCACTGCAACCTCCGCCTTCCAGGCTCCAGCAATTCCCATGCCTCAGCCTCCTGAGTAGCTAGGATTATAGGCACGTGCCACCATGCCTGGCAAATTTTTTGCATTTTAGTAGATACGGGGTTTCACCACGTTGGCCAGGCTGGTCTTGAACTCCTGAGCTCAGGTGATCTGCCCGCCTCGGCCTCCCAAAGTGCTAAGATTACAGGCGCGAGTCACCATTCAAGGCCCAGGGCAGTATTACTGTCTAATATCAGAAAACTCTCTTTAAAATACAAGACTTTTTGAGAAAAAGATGCTTTTTATCTTGGGTAACCACCAATAAGTGAATTAATCTCCTCTTCCACCATTTTTCCTGAGTCCAATAATTCTTTGCTCCCTTCTCCCAGGCCCTTTTCTTGCAGTCTTTCAGTCCCATCTATCTTCACTCTCTTTTCTATTAGACTCCATTTCCCATCATGTCAACCACTCTCCTGACACTAGCCTCATCTCCTCAACCCTGTGGTGTACCAGTGTCAGCAACTACCAGCTCAAAAGTGACTCTTAAGATTCAGAAACTGAGTGGGGCAGTTAAGTCATTGGTAGCTTGAAATTTGGCCATGGTGGGAGTATTTATACCATGGAAATGGGCAAACGCTACAAATCAGGCATACTTCTTTCTCTACTCCCTCTAACTCCCCAACCCAAGATACAGTTTACTAGCACAGCACTGCCCTGGCCCCATGTCCTTCCTTTGCCTCATGTTGGCAAACCTCAACTGTGGTTAAAATAATTGTCTGTCTTCTTCATACATACATTTGGACTACTGAATGTTTCTAGAGAAAATTTACAAAACACTGCAGATTTTTGCCACTATGAACTCATAGTCTACAACAATATAGACTAGCTGTTCTTTTGAGTTTTTCCAGTCTAAAAGCTCTTCCATATTTCCCAAAGCTGTCACTTTACTGCATTCCCTTCATTCTAGATCCTGTTTAACAGAAATAATAGAAAACTTCAAATGAAATATCCTCAATTTCTTCCTCACCAAACTACACATTCACCATTTTTCCCATCTTTCCCTTGCCTATTCCCTCCAGCTCGTAATGAAAGAAAGGTCCATTCTTTTGAGGTTAATCCCTTATCTCTTCAGAGTCCTTTTTCTGTTAACATATTTCCCTTTCTTTATTTAATCTTTAACTTTGCTCTTTCTGTGGGCTTTTCCTTCTTATTGGTAGATAAAGTGGTTTGGTCCCTGGATATCAACCGTCATCATTCTCTGAACTACAGTCACATTGGCCTTCTCCTAGTTTCTACAACTTACTATATTCTCTCCCTTTTCACAGGATTTGCATATGCTGCTTTTCCATCTGGAATACCTTATAATCTCAGTTTAAGAATGCATTCCCTAGATCATTGAGTCAAAGTCAGGTTCCTTTGCTCTTTGCTCTCATATATCTTTATATATCTCTTCTGAACATTTATCTCACTCTGTAAGTATACCTTTATTAAGGTGATTAAATTAACACTGTGAATTCCATGAGCTCTGAGAGCATATGTGCCCTTGCTCAATCTCATATTCCTGGGGTCTATCTGGTACAATGCCTGGCATATAGTAGGTGCTCAAAGAAGAAATTAAGATTCATTGGACATTTTTTAGCATTAAAGACTCATCTTTCCCATCCTCCAAAAATCCATCTTGGTCTCAATATCGTCTTATCTCTCTCTCCTGTACTTACTCATCTCTCTCTCTCTCTCTCTCTCTCTCTCTCTCTCTCTCTCTCTCTCTCTCTCTCATACTTACTCTCAGGCTTGCTGGCTATGTCTCTCTCTTTTATTTTTAGAGACAGGCAGGGTCTTGCTTTGTCACCTGGGCTGGAGTGCAATGACACAGTCATAGCTCACCACTGCCTCCAACTCCTGGGCTCAAGCCATCCTTCCACCTCAGCCACTCGAGTTGCTAGGACTCCAGGCATGTGCCACCATGCCCAGATAATTTTTTGGGGTATTTTTGAGACAGGGTCTCACTCTGTCACCCAGGCTGGAGTGCAGTGGCATGATCTTAGCTCATTGCAACCCACGCCTCCCAAGCTCAAAAAATCCTCCCATCTCAGCCTCCTAAGTAGCTGAAACTACAGAGACATGTCACCATGCCTGGCTAATTTTTCTTTCTTTTTTTCTGGTAGAGATGGGGTTTCTCCATGTTGCCCAGGCCGGTCTTAAACTCCTGGGCTCAAGTGATCCACCTGTCTCAGCCTCCCAAAGTGCTGGGATTACAAGTGTGAGCCACCGCGCCCAGCCTTTTAAAATATTTTGTAGAGATAGGGTCTCACTTTGTTGCCCAGGCTGCTCTCAAACTCCTGACTTCAAGTGATCCTCCTACCTTGGCCTACCAAAGTGTTGGGATTACAGGTGTGAGCCACTACGCCCAGTCTGATTACTGGTTATCTCTTCCATTTTCCATCCTCTCCCCATACTAACCTTCTTAGAAAAACAGTCTCATCTTCATTTCTCCATTTACTAACCTACTATTTATTCCTTGAATCATTGGCTTTTATTTGTCATAACTTCACTGAAACTACTTCCATTAAGACCACTGAGGATCTCTTTTCATTAAATATTGCACAATAGCCACTTTCCACTTCTCAGTACCTTATACATGACCTCTAGGTACCACTGGCACTTGTTCAACTCCTTCCTTCTTGAAAACAAACACCTTTTCCCTTAGTGTTTACATTCGTACTCTTCTGGGTTTCTTCCTGCCTTCTTAGTCTCACCAGCTTCTATTCCCTTGTCTGTATTTTACATGTGAATGCATCTATCCTCCAACCTTCTCTCTGCTCATTGTATATACTCCTCTATGAGAATTCACCCACTCCCATGGTTTCAATGCTGATGACTCCCAAATGTCTACTTTTAGCTCAGATCTCACTTCAGTATCCACCTGCCTATTGGATATTTATATCTACTTGGATATGAGTTGTGGATATGTACCACAAACTTAACATATTCAAAATTTAACTCATTATCTTTAGTGTTTATAATTTGTTCTCTTGTTTGTTTCCTTTCTCAGTGTGATTTCCACCAAGTTGCTTAAGTAAGAATCCTAAGTGCTATCACTGGCTCTCTTTATCTGCCCTGATGCTCACATCTAATCACTAAAATCTGTTAATTTTATGTCTTGAATGTCTCTGGAATTCATCCATAATTTCTTCAGCCCATTGCAAAAACTCTGGTCTCTTCTTACCTAGATGACTGCAACAGCTCCTGAAATGGTCTGTCACCTCTACCGAATCTTAACCCTTTCAATCCATTCCCACACAGCAACCAGAATGACCTTCCTGACAATAACCTGATAATTTATGTCTCCTATTTTAAATCCTTCAGTGCTTGTCACTCCCCTCAGGATAAAATCCAAATTGTTTACCATGGTTTAGAAGGCTCTGCACAAGCTGGCTGGCTCCTACCTACCTCTCTAGTTTTTTCTCTATCTACTCCCCTAACTCCCTCTCCCTCCTTGCATTCTACTCTCCAGTCATGACCTACATTCAGGTCTTGGGCAACTCCATATTTTTTTACCTATGGGTTTCTGCATATTCTCTGCATGAAACATCCTTCTCCCTACCTTGGTACACTCCTTAACTCCTAATAATCTTTCAGGTTTCATTTTAACTATTACTTCCTCTGAAAAGTCCTCTTGGCATAGTTCCTGGGACACAACAGGCACTCAATAAATAACTTTTCTTTCCTAATTTTCTTCCTTTAGGTTAACGTCAGATTTTGCATGTTAATTTTGCTCAAATTATTTTACTAATAAAATACAAGTGAAATAAGTTAACACATTTTAAAATGCTCTATTATAAAGCTCTACCAACAGAAAATTTGGGATGATTGTGCTTATGAACTTTGCTACTACTGAAGTCCATTGTAAATATGGTACTTGGAACATTATTCTAAATAAAAATCAACTTTAAAAAAAAAAAAAAAACTAACTGAGTGCAGTGGCTCACGCCTGTAATCCCAGCACTTTGGGAGGCCAAGGTGGGTGGATCACGAGGTCAGGAGATCGAGACTATTCTGGCCAACATGGTGAAACCCCGTCTCTACTAAAACACAAAAAGTTAGCCAGGCATGATGGCATGCACCTGTAGTCCCAGCTACTCGGGAGACTGGGCAGGGGAATAGCTTGAACTGGGGAGGTGGAGGTTGCAGTGAGCAGAGATCGTGCCATTGCACTCCAGCCTGGTGACAGAGCAAGACTCCATCTCAAGAAAAAAAAAAAAAAAGACTTGTTTCTTAACTTTTGGAGAATAATTCTCAGGAAAAGTTTGCATGGCCATAGAGCTAAGCTACATATGCACCTATCTGAGCTGTAAGGAGGCATAAAATACTGAATCATAAACAACCATCAAATACCTGACAGTTTCTGACCAACAGGAATGGTAATTTCATCAATTCAACCTGATACAATATAAATGGTATTGAATAAAAATATGTAGAAAACAGGTAATCAGATCAAGACTTATGAAGATTATGTGTACATGCACTTAATAAAGCTATGTATTATGAGGCCTGGTGCGGTGGTTCACGCCTGTAATCCCAACACTTTGGGTGGCCAAGGAGGGTGGATCACCAGAGGTCGGGAGCATGAGACCAGCCTGATCAACATGGAAAAACCCCATCTCTACTAAAAATACAACATTATCCGGGCATGGTGGTGCATGCCTGTAATCCCAGCTACTCAGGAGGCTGAAGCAGGAGAATCACTTGAACCCAGGAGGCAGAGGTTGCAGTGAGCCAAGATGGCACCATTGCACTCCAGCCTGGGCAACAAGAGCAAAACTCCGTCCCAAAAAAAAAAAAAAAAAGGCTATATATTATGTTACCAAGAGAAACAAAATGCTTTACAAAGAAATTCAAATTTCTGGTAATTCAGAGTCTCTGAAGCCAAAACCCAAATTTAAGAAGCTCTGCAATGACAGAATTTTCAACTATAAGGCAAAAATCAAATTATGATATTTAATACAAACTGACTCCCTGGGAAAGTACAGGACATTCATATTAGGCACTTTAAGTATCTTTTATTTAGGTCTTGCTTTCAATATTGAAAGTAACCAAATGACTATTCAAAGTAAAGCCTGATGGGTCAATATGTTTTCTGATTTTAGCCTAGTTGAAACCATAGGAACAGAAGGGTATTAGAATAACCTGGAATCACATTAGTTAAATTACCAATTTAGAAGCTATTGAAAATGTTCCTGATATTTAATGTCATACAAGTTTTAGAAAAATAAAATTATTTATCCAATCTAATGTGCTTTATTAACAAATCTTGTTGGTACACTCACAGAAATAAACCACATACAGAGCTAACAAGTTATTTTTTGCTTGCAACTGCTGCACTATTTTAAAGCCAGTTTCAGTTTCACTGAAATCACTGGTTACAGTTCCTTAAAATTAAAGGAAAGTGATTATTTTGGGGGGTAATTCAATGGGAACATGTCCATTCAAAAAAGATACAACTATATACAACACCAACTTTGAAAATAATTTTAAAATTTTAAAAACTTTATTACTTTTGGCAGAAATTCTATCTTTAATCTTAAACAGGCTATGGATACAGAGTTTCTGGCCTATTCCATGCCTGCAGTCACCTTTGTCCATGAATGCTTTGTCTAACACATAAGTCTCAGTCTATAAGTCCATCATCTCCTAAAAGTTCCAACTGCCAGCACAAGCTGCTGTAATGATGGCATGATGACTCACATCCTTATCAACACATGCACTTCCATCATTTATTGTAACACCTCGTCGTCTACAGCCTCTCATGGGTTGTGGTAGATCAGAGTGGGGAACGGAGAGGTGGTAGGAACAGTGGGATAGGTCTTGGTGTTTTTTCAAAACGACAAGCTATTGTAAAATCGATTTAGTGGATTGTGGTCAGCCTTTTGGTTTAGGGATTTTCTTGGGATCTGGGGAGAAGTTTAAAATAGAATAGAATACAATACAATAGGCTGGGCAATGGTGGCTCACACCTGTAATCCCAGCACTTTGGGAGGCTGAGGTGATGGATTACTTGGGGTCAGGAGTTCGAGACCAGCCTGGCCGACATGGTGAAACCCTATCTCTACTAAAAATACAAATATAGCCGGGTGTGGTGGCATATGCCTGTAGTCCCAGCTACTTGGGAGGCTGAGGCAGGAGAATTGCTTGAACCTGGGAGGTTGCAGTGAGCAGAGATTGCGCCACTGCACTCCAGCCTGGGCAACAGAATGAGACTCTATCTCAAAAAAAAAAAAAAGGAAATACAATACAATAGAACAAAAAACATCAGAGTGCCTCAGTGTAAGGGTAAGTATCTCTTCAGTTATGTTTGTATATAAGTATGTACATATAGTCACAGTCTTGACATAAAAGCAACCAAAATATAGGTCTTGGTTTAAAGACAATTTTAGACCTTTGGATTGGAGACCTACATTCTAGTCCCAGCACAATCCCAGCCCAATACTGGACTACTTGTATCTTCCTTCTTTCAGTTTCACCTCATATCTGCCTCACAATCATTCACTCTACAATTGTATGTTATAAATGAAATGGGTGTCCTGTAGATACCATCTTAAATACTCAAGAAAAAGGCATTCTCCTTAGATAATGCAAAGAAAACCCTACAAAAAACTATTAAAACTTTACAAATTATTAAATTATTAAACATTTTAAATTATTGAAACCATATTAAAAGCTTTAAAAATATTCATATTTACCTATTCATGTCCAAAAAATTTATTCTGGTTGTACCCAGCACTTCCCTTCCAGGAAGAGTCCATTTGGATTATATTTTGAACTTGTTTTCTAACATTTTATGCTTCTCCATCTCTCAGATCCCATGTTTCTGGACTGATAATAACTAGCCACCTCCAGGAACTTCATAAATTATATTGGAGAAAAAATTTTTCCCTATACATTTCATGTTTTTCAATTGTTTTCCTGTTTTTTTTTTTTTTTTTGTCCTCAGTGACTTGCCAATGCTCTGAGATTTCCCTTAAAAACCTTTAACTTTTCACCTCACCTGTACCTCTTATTTCTCCACTCTTATATTCTTAGAAATAAATATTTTATTTTAAAGGATGCCTACAGCATTGACCCAATTTACAGTACTTCTCTCTGGCATCTCTGAAACAATCAGTTGGCTGAAGCCTACCTTTCAAATTCACCACCCACAAAATTCAGTCAAAGGCATCATGCCCACTAGAATATACTTTCTTTTTTTAAATTTTTTTTTGAGACAGAGTCTCGCTCTGTCACCCAGGCTGGAGTGCAGTGGCCGGATCTCAGCTCACTGCAAACTCCGCCTCCCGGGTTTACGCCAATCTCCTGCCTCAGCCTCCTGAGTAGCTGGGACTACAGGCGCCCGCCACCTCGCCCGGCTAGTTTTTTGTATTTTTTTAGTAGAGACGGGGTTTCACCATGTTATCCAGGATAGTCTCGATCTCCTGACCTCGTGATCCGCCCGTCTCAGCCTCCCAAAGTGCTGGGATTACAGGCTTGAGCCACCGCGCCCAGCCTAGAATATACTTTAAAAGTTACAAATCGACGTGGCTTAGACTTTGGCCAAATAAAACAACCAGTCATGAAGGCTTTAAAGAGTTTTCATTTCAGAATGAAAACTTCAGAAATCCATCTTTCTTACGATAGCTTTGGAAAATGATCTCTTTGAATATAAAGCTCACTTGAAAGACAAAATAATTTTTTTCTGCCCAGTTACTTACTTTCAGTGTTGAACTGTACTTTTTAACATTTATAATTTGCTTTAAATTCAAAATAATTGTGTTACAAAAAAAAATGTTACAGTGGCTCTGGTGCCTAAAAGAAGTCTGGTCAAAGTACCTTTTACGTAATATGCTTAATACGCTGATGGTGACTCTTATCTCCTAGTTGCATAGTTCAAAATTTGTGCAATCATTTTAACTTTTCTTTTCTTCTCACACTCACATTTAATATATCATGAAATCTTATTGGTTCTCTTTCAAAACTACCCAGGTTCCAACCATCTCCATCTCCACTCCATCTCCATCTCTATCTCCACTGTTAACATCCTGGTTCAGTCTATCATCTCTCAAGAGGATTACTCCAAAATCTCCTGTCTGATGTCCCTACTTCTCTTACCTTCCTATGGTTGTTTTTAACAAAATAGCCATTGTGATCCTTTAAAAACCTCAGACAGATCATATCACTGCTCCACTAAAAACCCTGCAAGAGCTCCCTGCTTCACTCAAAGTAAAACCTAAATGCTTACAATGGCCTACATTTTCTGGCTCTTTGTGAGCATTCCTACTACTCCCATTTCATTGACTTCACTCCAGCTGCACTGACCGTGCTGTTCCTCAAGCCCATCCAGGCATGAGACAGTCTCTGGGCCTTTCAACTGGCTGTTGCCTCTGCCTAGAAAGCTTTTCCCCGGGACATCTCCATGACTAATCTCTCATCTCCTTCGTTGACTCAGTGAGGTCCACACTGACTATCTAATAACAATCATAACCTTTGCTCCCCCACCGATCCAATCTCCCTTTATCTTCCCCTACTCTTTTTTTTTTTCATAGCTGTTTATCACCTTCTAACATGTTAAATAAATAATATATTTATTATGCTGCTTATTTTCTGTTTCCTTCTGCAAGAATGTAAAGTCCCTAAGACCAGGATCTCTGTTTGTTTAGGAAAACAATTTATATTTATGTTATGGTTGGGTAAAAAGATACCCTGGCACATTGTAGAGGTATAAGAATTAACATCAGTAAATTGGTTCCAAATATTTTAAGAATGCTCTCTCACCCATGGAAAGAGTTTTCAATTTCAAATTGATTTATAAAATGTGTTTAGTTTTATCGGACATGTGACAATGCATCCAGAGATATTTGGCAGGTGTGGGATGGGAATAGGCAGATCAAGACTCAAACTTTCCAAGTCCCTTAGAGAAATGAAAGCATTGCCTAAGAAATCTTTTCTTGCTTTGTCCTAAATAATCTTAAAACAGATGGCAAAAGCTAAATACTAAGTCTGCTTCCATGGAAACTACTATCACAGCAGCCCACTCTAGAGCCCCACCTATGAGATAAATGTTTGTCTTCCTATTGTTACAATCTGAGCCTGCCAACTTTCACTCTAAGTCCTACTAGAAAGTCCAGCTACTATACACATATTAGCCTGGCAAACACATCTGGGAGAAACCAGTTCATACACAATCTAACCTTAAACATAATCAAACCTTGCAACATATAAAAATTTTTTTACATAATTTGCTGTATTATTCTGCACTCATATTTTACCTTTATTATATAAAAACTCAGGTGTCTTACTTTAATATTGCAAGCCTGCTCCATCAGTCTTCTTGCATTTTCCTCTGCCCTGTATCTCTTTGGAAGCTGAACTCTAAAGAACTTTAAAGCACCTTCAAAATCAGCCTGCAGAAGGTCTTCCTTTGAAGTCTGCAAAATAATAATCAAGAATCATCATTACATTTCATCCTGCTTTGAGGACAAATATATTTCACAAAGAATCTATATTTTCCTGAAAATACTTTTATAGCTAAGATCTAAGTTAATTCAAACATTTTAAGAAGATATTTCTAACATTTCAATATTTAGATGATACTGCTATAAGCTGAAATAAATCACCATAAATCATAGAAGCAATCTAAGAGTTAATTAACAAACTAACATACTGAATTTATATTACCTGAAAATTAGAATGATGGTTCCTGGCAAAGCTTACCAAGTTATAGTTCTGAGAAAAGAATAAATCTAAAGAAGGAAAAGAAACTGAACTCAAGGACTAATCTGTGACTTCAGCTCAATGAACATTTTAAGGATATTATTAAAAAGCTGGCTGAAGACATAGAAAGTGTAATCAAAATACATCAGAATTACAGAATAAACACCTAATGGGAAGATGGTTTTTCGACTAATGACAGCAGCAGTTCAAGTGAAAAGAATAGGAAACTGACCCCATACCTAGAAGAAGGCTACGAAAAAGTAAATGAAACAAAACACCTAACTACTGAACTCTTATGAAAACTATTGGCCGGGCGCGGTGGCTCAAGCCTGTAATCCCAGCACTTTGGGAGGCCGAGACGGGCGGATCACGAGGTCAGGAGATCGAGACCATCCTGGCTAACACGGTGAAACTCCGTCTCTACTAAAAATACAAAAACTAGCTGGGCGAGGTGGCGGGCGCCTGTAGTCTCAGCTACTCGGGAGGCTGAGGCAGGAGAATGGCGTAAACCCGGGAGGCGGAGCTTGCAGTGAGCTGAGATCCGGCCACTGCACTCCAGTCTGGGCGACAGAGCAAGACTCCGCCTCAAAAAAAAAAAAAAAAAAAAAAGAAAACTATTGTTTACCAAATTTGCTTCTTCAAAAAATAAAAAACCACTTGGAAATAAATATATCTGTGTGCAGAAAAAAGACTAAAAAGAAAACAAAATGTTTATCTGTATAGTGGAATCATGGGTTACCATTTATCTTTACTTTTTTTGAGACAGGGTCTCCTTCTGTCGCCCAGGTGGGAATGCATAGTGCAATCATGGCTCCCTGCAACCTCAACCTCCCAGGCTCAAGTGATCCTCCTGCCTCAGCCTCCTGAGTAGATGGAACTACAGGCACACACCACCACACCCAGCTACTTGAAATTTTTTTTTTTTTTAATAGAGATGGGGGTCTCACTCTGTTTCCCAAGCTGATAACTCCTGGCCTCAGGGTATCTTCCCACCTCAGCCTCCCAAAGTGCTGGGATTACAGGCGTGGGTCACTGCACCCTGCAGGTTATTTTTTTCATTATATTTTGTTATACTTTCTGTATAACGCTTTTATAATAAGAAAAACAATAAATATTTTAATAAACAGCTACAAACAACTTTCACAAACACTGTGACACATATAGATTTAGGAAGATGAGTATACAGAAGTAAGCCAAAAACAAATTAGATGTTTTACAGTCAGTAATTAATAGTCAAAAACTTCAACAATTAAAAAAAGCACCCAGAAATCACATACCTATATGCTATGTCAAAATATTACTTTATTTAAATTTAAATGTAAAGCTGATTAAAGACTGCACTGAAAAAGTAGGCAGAAGGCTAGAGAAATTCCTGCTCGTAACAGGGTCTCAGTTTTCGTAATCACCAACCTGGTCCAAGTCATTATTATGACTAGCAAGACATGTAGTCCAATCTTAGCAACATCTTGTAATCCACATTTTGGCTCAAATATAAGATCTGAGTGAGACCTTCTCTGAGCACTTAAATTCTTCCTCCCAGCCCATTCCCCACTAATTCACTTTCCAGTTTTACATCTGTTCCCTTTCTTCCCCTCTTTGTCTGTCTTTTTCACTGCTATATCCACAGCAACAAGAACAATGACCAGAACAGGAGGCACTCAATTAAAATCTGTAACAGAATAAATGAATGAAATCTACTTTCATCTCTCTTTTGCTACAGTTTGCTTCCCTTTTCCCCTGGCCTTTAAACTGAAATGTGAAAGAAAAGAACATATTCATACTAGACAGTTTCACAAAGGTCCACAAATTAGTAATTAAACAATGGAGCTAGGCTAACAGTAGTAATGAAAAAACAAAAAACTCCAGTATATCTCAGATTTCTCTTTCCTCATAAATATACAGATGCGATAGCAACAAGTGGTGGAAAATGCTTAGCATGCTCTCAACTCACCTTAACTTAGTTGGAAAAGGCAGTTACTGGAAACAACTTCAGTCTGAAAGAGAGCCTTTCTAACTAAAACACCAACTGCTGAATTATGGGGGAAAGCATCCAGCTACCAATTCTACCAGACATACCACACATCCCTAGCCTTCCTTTTTCATATGTAATACCAGTGCTGTTGATTAGTTCTCTGGTAATGGTTTGGACAACTTCAGACAAACTGCTTCCAGGGTTTGTAGAGAAACAGGATTAACCCTTTCTTCACTACTGAAAGTCCTCTGAAGGCACCTCTTCTATTTTTAGTAGACAGTAGCACAGTTATCTAATTTTTTAATATTGCCAAGGCCTAATTTCAAATCCAGCCTTTTAGCACACACAAAAGCAGATAGAATGGGATCAAAAATGAGGAATCCTATGTTCTCACACACTGGACCTCTGGTCAAGCAGGGATGGCCATGTAGGCAGAGATGCTGCTTGGGAGAGGCTAATAGTCTCAGGGAGGGTACAGCAATGGGGTTTCCACCAGGGTGGGGCTGAAGCCCAACTCAGCTTAAGTCTCTGGACACAAGAAGCCAGAGTTCCCTGTGGCTGTCCTTTCCTAGACATTGTTGGTGTTGATATTCCTGCATATCACATAGATCGCCCAGCTCAGTTAAGCTCAAGAAGAGAGATCTGGCAACCATGAGACAGGGAGGCTCAAGTATACAAAGGTGTGAAAACTTCATCTTATTCAATTTGCTAACCTCGGCCGCTGGAGTACTTGACACATTAAAGGTACTCAAGGCTGGCCGGGCGCGGTGGCTCAAGCCTGTAATCCCAGCACTTTGGGAGGCTGAGACGGGTGGATCACGAGGTCAGGAGATCGAGACCATCCTGGCTAACACGGTGAAACCCCGTCTCTACTAAAAATACAAAAAAACAGCCGGGCGAGGTGGCGGGCGCCTGTAGTCCCAGCTACTCAGGAGGCTGAGGCAGGAGAATGGCGTAAACCCGGGAGGCGGAGCTTGCAGTGAGCTGAGATCCGGCCACTGCACTCCAGCCAGGGTGACAGAGCAAGACTCCCTCGCAAAAAAAAAAAAAAAAAGTACTCAAAGTTGCAAAGAATGTAATAAATTCATTTTAATTTCAATTTTGGCAAACTTGTAGTGCTATGTAAGTTTTCCTATTTTAAAAATGGGAATATCTTTAATCACAACTATTTGAGAATGAGGCTGTGCTTGGTGGCTCACACTCATAATCCCAGCACTTTGGGAGGCTGAGGCAGATGGATCACTTGAGGTCAGGGGTTTGAGACCAGCCTGACCAACACGGTGAAACTCCATCTCTACTAAAAATATAAAACAAAATTAGCCAGGCGTGGTGGCTCATGCCTGTAATCCCAGCTACCTGGGAGGCTGAGGCAGGAGAATCACTTGAACCCAGGAGGTGGAGGTTGCAGAGAGCCGAGATTGCGCCACTGCATTCCAGCCTGGGCAACAAGAGTGAAACTCTGTCTCAAACACACACACACACACACACACACACACACACACACACACACGCACAAATACACACACACACAAGTACTTGAGAATGAAATAATTTAAGGCATAAGAATGCATCTTTTGAGCTCCAAAAGAAATATAAGGAGTGATAGTATCTGTGTTGCTCAAATATGCTCAAAAATAGATATCTTAGTGACTAAAAGCAGTACCTTGCTCTCACTGATTTTTTGTTTGTTTGTTTGTTTATTTTTTTGTTTTTTGAGACAGGGCCTCGATTTGTTGCCCAGGCTGGAGTGCAATGGTGCAATAGAGCTCACTGCAGCCTCAAACTCCTGAGCTCAAGAGACCTCCCGCCTTAGGCTCCTGAGTAGCTAGGACTACATGCGTGGGCCACCATGCCAGCTATGTATTAATATTTTTTTTTGGCTGGGCGCAGTGGCTCACACCTGTAATCCCAGCACTTTGGGAGGCTGAGATGGGCAGATCACGATGTCAGGAGATCAAGACCATCCTGGCTAACACAGTGAAACTCCATCTCTACTAAAAATACAAAAAAAAAAAATTAGTCAAGTATGGTGGTGGGCGCCTGTAGTCCCAGCTACTCGGGAGGCTGAGACAGGAGAATGGCGTGAACCCAGGAGGTGGAGCGTGCAGTGAGCTGAGATCACACCATGGCACTCCAGCCTGGGTGATAGAGTGAGACTCCATCTCAAAAAAAAAAAAAAAAAGAATTTTTTTTTGGTTGTTGTTTTGTTTTGTTTTTGGTAGAGATGGGGGTCTCGCTATGTTGCACAGGCTGATCTCAAACTCCTGGCCTTAAGCAGTCCTCCCACCCAGGCCTCCCAAAGTGTTGGGATTACAGATGTGAACCACTGTGCCTGGCCTCACTGATATTTTTAATTCCATAAAGTGGGCAGTCTAAATTGCAAGAACTTATGTTCTTCTTATGGGCTGCAATACAGCTAATTTCATTGTGAATGAAAACAAAAATGCCAGTAAGCAAAAAACACATAAAACAAAAACCTTGCTTGCCAGTATTCTAGAAGACAACCTGTAGTTAGTCCTACTTTGATTCTAATGGGTTTTTTCCTCCAATTTTCTATCTTTGAGAGACTTCCATAATCATTAAGTATCACCTCAAATGTCTTTGTAATGCCATAAGCAGATTATAAGCTTACAGAGATAACTCTCCATTTGCTGACAACTGTATCTAAAAGGTTTTTCCCTCTACAATCCAGGGATAGACACTTCTTGTTCTGAAAAGATTTGGATGTTTCACTAAGAACTTATCAAAAGTCGTTTGGCTTTTTTTTTTAAAGAATACTTTTTCAATCATAAATTGTACATATGCATGTGTATTGTCCACATGGTGGGGTCATGTACTTTTTCTTGATTACATATTCATGGCCCAAAATAAAAATTTTTTAAAAAGCCTAACATAAGGTCTGACTACAGAGATAAACATAATTAATATTTTATTACATTATTTATAGTCCTTTCCCCCATCATTACATACATATCTTACACATATTTAACAAAATTTGAATCATCCTGTACATATTATTTTGTTAAATATATGTGCTTTACAGACCGGGCACAGTGGCTCACGCCTGTAATCCCAGCATTTTGGGAGGCCAAGGCGGGTGGATCACTTTGAGGTCAGGAGTTCGAGACCAGCCTGGTCAACATGGTGAAGCCCTGTATCTACGAAAAATACAAAAATTAGCTGGGCGTGATGGTATGCGCCTGTAATCCCAGCTACTCTGGAGGCTGAGGCAGGAGGATTGCTTGAACCCAGGACATGGAGGCTGCAGTGAGCTGATACTGCACCACTGCACTCCAGCCTAGGTGACAGAGTAAGACCCTGTCTCAAAATAAATAAATAAGTAAGCTTTATGAATGTCAAGCATTAATGTAATGTTGTTAGTCTAAAATATAAGTAGCAGTGCTGTTTATGAAAATAAAACATGGCTTCAACCAGGGTTCCAGAACCAGTTCTCACCATCCTAGTACTACTATCTCACCATCCTAGTACTAATTATTGTTATTATTGTTATTACTCTTTTAGAGACAGGGTCTTGCTCTGTCATCCAGTCTGGAGTGCAGTAGCACAATCAGAGCTCACTAGAGCCTCAAACTCCTGGGCTTAAGCAATCCTCCTGCCTCAGCCTTCCTAGTAGCTTGGACTGCAGGCATGAGCCACCACACCTGGCAAATTTGTTTTTTTGTTTGTCTGTTTTACAGATGGGGTCTTGCTATGTTGCCCAGACTGGTTTTTAACTCCTGGCCTCAAGCCATTCTCCTGCCTCAGCCTTCCTAGTAGCTATGATTACAGGAGTGAGTTACCATGCCTGCACACATACTAATTATTAATGAGCTGGCTATGCAGATAATTAGTGCTTATAATTGAGTTTATAATTGTAGGAATACTAAGCCCTCACCCTGACAATGAAGAGGTTTAACGCATGATCTTGTGATCACAAGATCTATGTTTTAAAAATGTACCCCTAAAGGGCAAACTAACACTTCGAAAGCCAAACCAAGTACTTAAAATAGGTTGTGCTGGCTTCTGGTTTACAATTATACATCTGTGCTCACTGTACAAAATCCTTTCAGGCTAGAAAAACTGATTTAAACTGGAAAGGCTGTTCTAACTGAAATTCTTAGAGCTTTTCTATATTGCTTTCAGAACAATGGCGAGGGAAGAGTAAAATAATGAAAATGCAACTCCTTTCCCAACATTAGTTAAGTAATGTTAGCCAGAAGATAATATGAATAGGATTTAGACAATTTGAATAAGCAAAGGCATGTTTTCTTCGCTTGGAAAAAAAGAAAATAACTCTACCAGCTTTTACGTAAGAACTAACAGGCCAGGCGCGGTGGCTTACACCTATAATCCCAGCACTTTTGGAATCCAAGGAGAGTGAATCACTTGAGGTCAGGTGTTCAAAACCAGCCTGACCAACGTGGCAAAAACCCCATCTCTACTGATAATATAAAAATTAGCTGGGTGTGGTGGCACACGCCTGTAGTCCCAGCTACTTGGAAGGCTGAGGCAGGAGAAGTGCATGAACCCAGGAGGTGGAGGCTGCAGTAAGCCGATATCATACCACTGCACTTCAGCCTGGGCAACAGAGTGAGACTTTGGCTCCTAAAATAAAATAAAATAAGAACTAATAAAGGATAACTTTTTGAAATTAGTGGCTCTACTAAACAACCACCTTTTTGCTCCCTGAGCTTTCTGACAAATCCTTTTAAATAATATGAACCATGTTTACCAATTACATTTCAAAGGTGACATTACTTCTGTCTTCATTTGAATTGAACTATATAAAAAGATAAAAGTAAAGTCATTTAAACAAGTCCTACTTCTTTTTCCTTTCAAGTAGGTAGGAAGAAATATCCAGAGGGAAAGGTAAGTAGAATGTTAATGTAAGTATCCTTTGCACTTACCCCAGTAATATGAATTAAGCAAATTGCCTGGCACACAATAGATATCGACATAAATTTGTACCATGAATTTATTAAGGCTCCACTTAAAGCATATCCAGTATTCAAAAGTCAAGATGTATAAAATGGAAATTATGGAGTATATTTAGGACTTATTTTTATATAAAAATTGATTTTTAGATTTTTTGGGGGGTATCAGAAGTATACATGGCAACTTCTGCATTTGGGTTTGTAACTTCTGTTATAAGTTGTAATCTCTCTTTCAAGAGCAATCCTTGCAGTTGTTAACAACAGAGGTAAAAAGGGAAGACATAATTCTCCTCTGCTCTTTCATCCTTCCTTAAAATTAATGTTTTAAGAAAGTCCACAAAGTTAAAAACAAACAAGATTGCGATGCAATTTATCAGCATAAGAAATCTGATCAAAACAAAACCTTAAAATGGCTACTGAAAGGGACAGCTAGATCATTTGCGTATGTATAATCAACCCTCCTTCGATTCACTGTGGAAAATGAGTAGCTGTATTCAAACTCTAGCTAACACTAATTTTAATGTATAATGGTCTGATAACTTCTTATGGCATATAAGTAGCAAAAATTAAAAATCCAGAGGGAGGCCAGGCATGGTGGCTCACACCTATAATCCCAACACTTTGGAAGGCCAAGCAGGAGAGACCGCTTGGGCTCAGGAGTTTTAGAGCAGCCTTGGCAAGAATTTCCCAGGTGAAGAACAGCCTTTCAAATTTTGTAGAGATGAGATGAAACCTCATCTCTACAAAAAATACAAAAATTAGCCAGGCATGGTGGTGGGCGCCTGTAGTCCCAGCTACTCAGGAGGCTGAGGTGGGAGGATTGTCTGAGACTGGGAAGTGGGGCTTGCAGTGAGCCAAAAATCACACCACTGCACTCCAGCCTGGGTGACTGAGACTCTATCTCAAAAAAAAAAAAAGGGGAGATTTTGAACATGAGCAAAGTCAAAGTTTCTCCTCCTTCTCCAAATATCACACACTTACAGAGTATGGACTCTGGCCACATGCCACTGCTGATATCATTTTCAATGTGTTTTTCCCACTGAAAAATTCAGTGCAAGAGTATCACATTTTAAGGTGATATTTATTTATTTATTTATTTTGAGACAGAATCTCATTCTGTCACCCAGATTGGAGCTGTGCAATCTCGGCTTACTGCAACTTCGGCCTTCTGGGTTCAAGTGATTCTCTTGCCTCAGCCTCCCAGAGTAGCTGTGATTACAGACGCCCACCCCCACACCTGACTAATTTTTGTATTTTTATGAGATGGGGTTTTGTCATGTTGGCCAGGCTGGTCTTGAACTCCTGACCTCAGGTGATCTGCCCGTCTCAGCGTCCCAAAAAGTGCTGGGATTACCGGAGTGAGGCATTGCTCCTGGCCTGATTTTTTTTTGAAACAGGTAGGGTGGGTGGAAATAGTTCCAGAGTATTAGCTCCAGATGCTTCTATTCCAAACTTCTCTCTATTCTTGAATAAATCTTTCTTTAAGGGCCTCTAATAAGCAGCAGATTCTAGGTTTGATTCTTTTAGGGGACTATTTGAAAAAAAAAATTCTAACTGTGATTCTATTTCTTATCTTCACTATCTTTACCCTAAATGGCTTGTTTTTCCTTTAGCTATGGTATCTAACAGAATTTTTATTCAGGTAAAAATTTTTGGAGCTCTGAGAATCATTTGAAAGTACAGGCTTTAGAAAAGGGAAATACCACTTAGCTGATGTCTAGGATATTTGCATCTCCTGTTTCAGTATTTTAATTTCACACCAAAAAAAACATGTTTGGTGAATCTACACATAGAATTTAGGCCTCGTGGTAATATCTAAAATGAGATGCTTGTACCTGATTAATTAAAGGAAAATTGTCCTTTACTGGGTGTACCTTTGAAGGCTAACAAGCAAAAATTCCAAATGTGCATCCTCTATTATATCAGTAACCTTCTTACAACTGAAGGTTATAGAAGCCTAGAGTTCTAGTAGTTTGATGATCCCTCTGTGAATCAGGGAACAATAAGTAATAAGGCTCAGAGCCCAAATCCACAACACTGTCTTGGAAAATCTTCATTTATTTGATTTTTTAAAAAATGACTTGTTTTATAATGAAAAAAAAAATACTAGGGTCTTAAAAGTAAAATAAAATACTTGTATGTGCTTAATCCACAAGCATTCATGTTTAAAACATGACTAAAAAGGTAAAGAGACGTTTTAACTTTAGTACTTTCTCTTGACTAGAAATGAAAAGATTGCAAAACCGCATGTAGCAGGATTCCTCTTAGGACTGCCCTGTGCAGATTAGCCATTGATCCCACATCATTAGCCAGTTCAATAACACAAGGCTGAACAACTTCCCCCAGTACACATGTTAAACTTTGAGCAGTAACTTACTGAACAAACAGATCCTAACTCACAGCCATATTGCTAATTAAAGAACTTGTAATTTCCCAAAATGTAGAGTACCCTGGTATTACCAATAATTTTTCAAGTGCAACTGTGTAAAACAAAGCCAGAAGTTTTCAAGTAGCCCCAAAGATAAATCAGCATATGCTTTTCTTTTTCTTTTTCTGTTTGCGATGGAGTTTAGCTCTTGTTGCCCAGGCTGGAGCGCAATAGTGCGATCTTGGCCCACCACAACCTCTGCCTCCCAGATTCAAGCAATTCTTCTGTCTCAGCCTCCCAAGTAGCTGGGACTACAGGCGTGCACCACCACGCTCAGTTAATTTCGTATTTTTAGTAGAGACGGGGTTTCTCCATGTGGTCAGGCTGGTCTCAAACTCCCAACCTCAGGTGATCTGCCTGCCTTGGCCTCCCAAAGTGCTGGGAATACAGGCATGAGCCACTGAGTCTGGCCTAGCATATGCTTTTCACACATAATGCAAGTGGCATTATTACTTAGGCTCTAACTGATAGAGCCTAAGTAATGTCTCAAGACCACCTGAGAGATGCACTACTTCAGATGCCTAATTTGGCAACCAAACAGAGTTGGTACAATTGCAACACACAGATATACATCACCTCCGAAGATCTCAAGCTTTGAGAGCCCAACTCCCTGTGGATTTTATTGCTAATTAATTTTTTCAAACTAGAGGCAGTTTAAATTCATCCCTAATGCAGAGTTGAATACCCAAATTATTCTTAATTACCAATTTATGTTTTCCTTCAAAACACTGAAAATGTAAATGCCAAAGATAGTTGGTACCAAATTACTGGAAAGTTAGCACTGAAAGCCTTTGAGTCACAAAGTTGAGTGGTCTTTAGGATACAGAAATATATTAGACCAATCCTGATTCCTCAGAGATGTAGATAATTTGTTGAAATATAGTTTAGCATTTCACAATATCAAAACTCCTGAAATAAAATGCTTATTTCACTTACAAAAAGAAATAATAATTTTAAAAACCCCTTTCTAATAGAATCATGAATCCTTAGTTTTCTCCTTTATTAAGAAAAAGATGGGGTTCAGGGAAATAATGACCTCACCTGGACATTAAAACACATGTCTTCAGCTCTTTTTATTTCTTATTTAAATGACAAAGGAATTATATTTCTCAAAAATACCCCCCCTATAATTGTATGCCAGTCATTGCATCAAACTTTGCTTTGCAATGACAAATGGACTTTCCTTAGGATGGGAAATTTTTTATTTACATGACTACCTAACATGTCTGTTATGATTGTACAGAAGAAATTATATTTGCATGTAAATACATACATAAAGACTGAACTAGTAATTGTAAAGATAAGTATAAATAGAGATGAACTATAGTGAAGGGAGATATGTGAGAGAAAAGAGTTAAATTCAGTCATGTAAATACTGTACTGAAAAGACTTTAATATGAGAGAACCATAATGAGGAAATAATCTAAAATGGTATTAAACTCCATTCTATAAAACAGACAAGGCTAAATTATTTTTATTCCATTACCACATAATGGTATAGGACTACTGTAAACCAATTACCTTATGGAATAGTTGCTAGGTATAGTTCTCAAGCCTGCAACAGCGATTGTGGGTATTTAATTTTAACCCTTGGTAGGAAATGAGGAAAGGTGATTTTTCTCTTATTCAGGAAACCAAATAACAAGCAAGTCAGACTTTCCAGATTCACAGCACAGAAGCCAGCAGCTTTAAGCTGTTTCACAGATAAACAGTTCAATCATTCTAGGAGAGAAACCTACAATTTCCTACCAAAGTATTTTTAGGTGGTAAAATTCTCTATCAGAAAACAAAACAAAACAACAATCAAATTGGCAATCAAATGGGGAGGTTAGAAAGCAAACCACAAGCAGTCTAGATAAGTTGCTATGTCTGTTGTAAAATTTAACCCTTTGGAGATAATAAATAACAGAATGCCTACATCAAGCACTTGGGTATTCTGCTTTATTGCTGAGCCTAGCCAGGCAGAAAACCATTTTTTTGCTGCCACAGAGATAATGCCACTAATGTGACCCTGGGCTCTGAGAAAAGAGCCATGATCTCCTCTAACCAATTAAGGGATGGTGTGGACCAGGCTCCAAATGAGCTGCACAGCAGTGGTCACTCAGTACTTCCTTCTCGGCAGAATGGGGAGAAGGAGAAGAAAACCAGAGACCACAAGCCTCTTTCAGAGATACAAGGAATTTTCACAGAGGAAAGCAGATTCCCTACAAATGAAGTTCAATGAAAAACAATCTCACCGCCAGAAGCCGAGGCACAAACAGACGATGCCCCATCCCCAGAAGTTCCAGCACTCGACACGCATACTCATTCACCAGCTTGCTCCTCTCGTCGTGCATGTCCTGGGACTTTTTGACAGGAGGTGTGAGCTTAGCAGCTGGGGCTGGGCAGGGCACCCCTTCTTCCATGAGCACTAAGTAGGTATCCAGAATGAGAAAGATGGATCTCTTATCCACAATTTTAAGAACTGCGGTGGGAGGGGAGCCAGGTTTAGGTCTCCCTGGGAGGACGTACAAGCCAGTCTGTGGTGGGAATTGTCAGCTAATGTCTCCACAAGAAAAACATTTTGGCTAAATTATCCACTGCGAGAACCCCAAAGTAGACTGGAAAATGAAAATGAAATCAAGTACTGATCTAAATAAAAAACGGCAAAAGCAATCGAATGCAAGAAAATGGCCAAGAGTGATGCAGGAGAGTTCAGATACATGTGTAAAAACGGACAAGCTGCTTAGAAGGGTCTAGCATGTGAGAATGTGTGAGTGTGTGTATGTGTGTGTGAGAAAGGGTGTGTGTGTGTCTATGTGTGAGAAGACAGCAGCAGCAGTAGCCAGGAAGCCAGGGCAGTTGTGAAGCTGCAAGGAGAAAAGGATGAGCTCATTGCAATCCTCCATTCGTGACAAGCAGCGCTGTTGTTGCTGCTGCTGCTGCTACTGCTGCTGCTGCTGCTGCCTCTCGCTGTGAATCAGTAATGAAGGGGTAGGAAAGGAAGGGGAGGGAAGAGGAGGAGGAGGTAGGTGAATGAGCATGCAGAGTGTGTCTCAGGGGAGAATGCTGTAATAAGAAGCCAATGGCGAGCCATTGGACAGATGCGCTTCCCCCTCTCAGTCTACCTTCAATCAGTGTTAGTCTGACAGCTTATGCTGTTGAATCCTAAGCCACAGAGAGATGAACTAGCTTTTTCTAACATGGGATGCCCACAGAAAAAAACCAGACAGCCAGTCATCTGAACGGCTGACCTTTATTCACTCTTGCTTTCTAACAACAAGAACAGATCTTGTATTTAAAGTGGGATGTTTCAATCCTTATTAGATGACTGAAACTGCTACAGAAGAGAGGTATTGGGGTGAACTGATAGCGTATGGACAGAAGAGCCAAAGACCAAGCATCCAAGAAATGACACACCCTCAAGTTGAAGTGTTTATGCAATAATAATGACTTTTTGCAATGCAAATACAAGAAGCATCTCAGGATTCTGGGAAGGCTGACCATAATTAAAAGGAAGATTTTTGTAAACAAGCAATACGATAAATAATAAAAACCTACCACATATTAAGAGTATACATTTAAAGAACTATTAAAATTGAAATTCTTTTTTTTTTTTTT
>NW_012119487.1:5301910-5326891 GCF_000951035.1 Colobus angolensis palliatus | reverse complement strand
ATAATCTCTGATCAAATTAATCCTTCCCCAGTAATAATATAAAAATTATCCATAGTTCAAAATTTTACAGTCTTAGTGCTAATGTGTTATATTAACTTACTTGTTGTGAATAAATAATCAGTTGTAGCCAAATGAGGGCAAAATGACAAAATCACCGTAGGGACAGTCTCTTAATTTTATCCTAACAATTAACTAATTCAGCATCTTGATTCTGCGGTTCTGTAGTTGCTCTCTTAAGTACCAAGTTGGTTCTCCATACAAATTATAGCATGGTACAAAGAGAAACAAGGCTAAAAGAGCCAGAGCATGTATTTTGTGAGTCTTAGTTTTCTACTCTGACAAGTAAGAGTTATATATCCACAAATAACCAAATACACATATTTGTTGATGTATGTCTGTAGGCCTAGTTAAAGAAATAGATTAATTATAAAAATGAGCTTAAAGAAATAGGAAGGGAGATTCTGCCTCCCTTAACAATATATTATTTGGTTTCGTTTTTCCAAAATCTCAGAAAAACAAAAATTTTAAGAAATTTAACATTTAAAGTATTACTTAGCAAGTCGTTTTAAATGAAATATTTATATGTTGCTGTCAAGCCTTTTATTTCTTCCAAAAATGATTTTTTTAAAAAAAATTTATTTGTTTGAAACGAGGTGTTGCTCTGTTGCCCACACTGGAGTGCAGTGGCAGCATCTCAGCTCACTGCAAGCTCCGCCTCCCGTCCACGCCATTCTCCTGCCTCAGCCTCCTGAGTAGCTGGGACTACAGGCCACACTTGGCTAAAATTTTTTTTTTTTTTTTTTGTATTTTTAGTAGAGATGGGGTTTCACCGTGTGAGCTAGGATGGTCTCGATCTCCTGATCTCGTGATCCGCCCGTCTTGGCCTCCCAAAGTGCGAAAAATGATTTCTTAACAAACTATATAAAGTAGAGCTAGGCACAGCAGTGTGTGCCTGTATTCCCAGCTACTGTAGAGGCTGAGGTGGGAGGATCCTTTGAGCTCAGGAGTTCCAGGCTGTAATGTGCTACAGTCCTGCCTGTGAACAGCCATTACACTCCAGCCTGGGCAACATAGTGGAACCCCATCTCTAAAAACAAAAACAAAAAACTATGCAAAGTAAAGATCTTAATGGAAAATGATCATAAGCATAGAATATTACATATATACAAGTAAATTTCAGGTCCCTAAAGTTTTGGAGTAAATGTTTGATGTACTGCCTAGGATGAGGATAGGTTCAGCTGGAAGAGGGAGACCATAAGAGGGAAGAGGTTCTGGGCCTTTCACACTCTATCCCTAAACACACACGCACACCCATACACACACAACATACACACCCCCCCCACACACACCCCCTCACACCTCCCCACATCCCACACACACCACACACACACTCCCCACACCCACACACACCCCACACACCCACACTCCCACTCTACACTATACACACCCCCCTACACACACCACATACACCCTACACATCACACCCCCCACACCCTCCTACACATACCCGCAGACACAACATACATACACCCCCTACACACACATCCCACACACCACACACACACACCCAACAACACATACACATACACACAGACGCACACTAGACACACACACACACCCCTCAGCTCCATTTTTACCTTGTATACATACTGGTGTTCTGCATTAAATTTTGTTTGATAGGACTATGCTACATAGCAGTGCTACTACTATGAACAGCACTGCCATGGACATTTCACATTTAAGAACAAGGGAACATCCTGAATTGCTCTTAAATGTGAATGAAGAATTCAGTCACTTCTTAGGTTATAGGATTTTTTTCTAGTTGACTTTTTAAAGGGTAGGGAGGATGTTTCCACTCAACTAACTGGGTCTCGAAAAGTACTAGCAGAAGCATTTTTTCTTATATAAACCAGAAATAGGACTTGCCCAAAAAGAGTCCAGTAAAAATAAGTAAAAATTAATCAAATGATTTTGGAACTGTATGGTTTGGCTCTGATGCACACAAAAAGAAGTTAAAATCATACATACTATGTATTAAATGTAATAATTAAAATATGACTTTTTATTATTTTTTTTGAGAGAGAGTCTCACTCTGTCGCCCAGGCTGGAGTGCAGTGGTGCAATCTTAGCTCACCGCAACCTCCACCTCCCAGGTTCAAGCCATTCTCCTGCCTCAGCCTCGCAAGTAGCTGGGATTACAGGCACATGCCACCACGTCCAGCTAATTTTTGTATTTTGAGTAGAGACAGGGTTTCACCATGTTTGCCAGGCTGGTCTTCAACTCCTGACCTCATAATCTACCCGCCTCGGCCTCCCAAAGTGTTGGGATTACAGGCGTGAGCCACTGTGCCCAGCAAAATATGGTATCTTAATGAGCAAACCAAATTTCACTTAAAACATTTAGGTACATTTAACAAAATGCTGTGTACAAGGCACAACCACAAGCGGTCATGTATTTCAGTTTCCCCATCAAAAATCCCTCATGCTTCCTTTATGCTTCCCCTCAAAAATCCTTGCATTCAAAATTTCCATCATTTCTGCCCTGGTCTTTTTTTCAGGATATTCTTTCAGAATAGGATGTCCATCAATATCAAGTAAAATGATTCTTCTAGAACAGTACTTGGTGAAATGAAAAAAGAGATTCTAGGGATTTTTGAAGCCCTAAAAGCATCATTCATTTCAGTGAGCTTTTCAAAACTCCTCTTCCTCCCCAAATCCCAAATACTTTTTTTATTGTTGTTGAGATTCAGTAATAAATCACAGAACACTCTTCTTTTCAAATGGGGTCTTGCTATGTTGCCCAGGCTGATCTTGAACTCCTGGGCTCAAGGGATCTCCTACCTCAGCCTACCGAGTATCGGGGATTATAGGCATGCACCCAATAGAACACTTTACAGAAAACATTTTTGAGTTATAAAGTAGTCCATAAAATGGAATAACAGAAAAGAAACTCTTCTGATTTAACTAATTAATAATGTATGATTTCTCACATTCTTTTGGATGAATCACCTATAGAGGAGAAAAACTTATTCCCTCTATTCTCCTAGGTTCTCTGCCTGGGGCCCTGCAAATAAGTCTGAGAAAATACAAGTTAGCAAGATAAACATGAACAGAACTTTATTAATACATGCAGTATGCACATACATGGGAGAAACTCAGTAATGACTAACTCAAAGGAGTGGTTAGAACTTGGGGCTGAGGCCACGCACAATAGCTCACACCTATAATCCCAGGACTTTGGGAGGCCAAGGCAGGCAGATGGCTTGAGCCCAGGAGTTCAAGACCAGCCTGAGCAACATGGCAAAAACCTTGTCTCTACAAATAATAATAATAATAATAATAATTAATCATGGTGGCACACACCTGTAGTCTGAGCTAACCAGGAGGCTGAAGTGGGAGGATCACTTGAGTCTGGAAAGCTGAGGCTGCAATGAGTCACTATTGTGCCACTACACTCCAGCCTAGGTGACAGAGTGAGACCCTGTCTCTGAAAAACAAAAACTTGGGACTTAGGGTTTATCAGCATATTAAGAAGGAACAATACTTTTGTAGAGAAGTGATAAAACAAAGGAAAAGGACTTTGAGCTTCTAGGGTGACAAATTATAGGAAGGCAAATATATGGGGAAATTAATGACAGATAAAGACTAGTTAATAAGGTTTGTTTGTATAGACTCTTTCTTGGTGCCATCTCATTTCCAGTTATAAGGTTGCTATCTTTTTCCTGGTATGGAAAGTGAGTGGGGAGGTACCTTCACCAGAGGAATTTATGTTTGACTTTCAGGCACATGGGGGATGGCAGAGAGCTCATCCTGTGTCTGCTTTTTCTCAATTGCCTTTACCTCAAAATAATCCTTATGCCAAAGTGATATATTGGGGGATGACATACTCTGAATCCTTTCATACCCAATGAGAGAAAGTAAGGGGAAAAAACCAGGTGATGGTCCCAAAGCCATGGTTTAATGACTGGAAGTGTCATTCTCTGGAGTGCTGGAAGCAGGTGGTCAGTGCTGCTCTCCCAGTTAGAGCCTTGCACTTGAAATTGCTCTTCCTGAACCACTCCACTGTGTCATGGTTATCAGACATGTTGAGGACACACATAGATTTCCATTGTAAAATGGAAAGCACATTTGACTTAATTCATGGACCTATAATTAAGAAAACTGAATGTAACAAAACATGCTAGTTAGTTATTTCACTAGTTACAAAAATGAAAAAGGAAACGCTTTCTGACCTGCAGGAGCTTAAAATCAGGGAGATATCCAAATACAAAGATAAAGCAGGGTGTGATGGACACTATAAAAGGAGTGACACACTGTGTGCTATGAGGTAGGCATGTCTTTGTTGTCCACGGTAGATGCAGACAGAAGTGGGTTTATACTACTGGGATGGGCCTAGACACAAATCCTAGAGTAACGAGAATTAAATATGTCTCTAAGACCAAAACAGGACATTGCTTATTACATCATCTTTCAGTCACATTTACTAGCTGTAGGACATGAATAAATTACTTAGCCCTCTGAGATTCTGTATGGCAACGTCACCTAGCTGGCAAAGCTGCTCTGAAAATGTAATAAATTAATGCATACAAAGGAATCTCTCATAGTGCCTAGCACATGGTAGGTGCTCAATAACTAGTAGTTTTTTTCATTCTTTTCAGGAAGTCATGTAGAAGAAAAGAAAATGTATAAAAATACATTGTGTTTATCTGGGTTAGGGTTTAGAAAGACAAAAAGAACTTTGGATATATTCACAATAGAAAGAGAATTAGTCAAACACTGAAAAGACATTCCTGTCAGATCACCTGCCTCTTTGGTTCACTAAGTCACAGACACATCAATAAGTAGCAAAGGATCCATGCCCTTCTTGACTAGGAGAGCGAAACCTAATTCTCTAGCTATTCTTTGCCTGATTGACTATTTTTAAACACATGAACCTTCAATAATTTTCCAAGTTCCTAAGATCCAGCAAACAGGTCAAAATACAGGTAACACAGTGAGTAGTAGTGCCATTGTGGTACTATACAATCCTGCACAAATCACACTCTTTCTTTCATTCCAGTCTTGATTCTGAGCTGGGCGCGGTGGCTCACGCCTGTAATCGCAGCACTTTGGGAGGCTGAGGTGGGTGGATCGCTTGAGGTCAGGAGTTCGACACCAACCTGGCTAACATAGCATAAACCTGTCTCTACTAAAAATACAAAAATTAGCTGGGTGTGGTGGTGTGTACCTGTAATCCCAGCTATTGGAGAGGCTGAAGCAGGATAATCGCTTGAACCTGGGAGGCAGAGGTTGCAGCGAGCCAAGATCATGACACTGCACTCCAGCCTGGGTGACGGAGTGAAAATCCATCTCAAAAAAAAAGTCTTGATTTTGCTCCACACTGTACTATATGCTTCTGGATATAGAAAGACAGATCAGATGCTGCCTTCTAACTTTATGGATTATTCAAGCTACTTAAAGAAAAGCTAAAATGAAATGTAATGAGACTGAGCTTACAAGTCATATCACAGGGAAATGAGTCTCATTATTTTATAGTTGGAACTCAAACATCGAAGAATTAGAGTACAATATAAAAGATACTGTGCAGTTACCTGACATTTTGGTGGGTGGTTGAGGTCACATGTTTATAGCATCTCTGTAAAATATTGTAGACTTACCTAGTTTGTAAGGAATGCTCTAACCTTGTAAAATTTAAGGCACCACACCTGGCTAATTTTGTATTTTTAGTAGAGATGGGGTTTCACCATGTTAGTCAGGCTGGTCTCGAACTCCTGACCTCAGATGATCCACCCACCTTGGCCTCCCAAAGTGCAAGGATTACAGGTGTGAGCCACTGCACTGGCCTGTTTCTACTTCTATGTCATTATTGATTGACATGTAGCTCAATAGGCTGCGTATTTTATTACTGGATATTTAGGAAAGGCCTATACCGTACATACTAAGCCAGACATCTGAAACTTCTAGTAACTAGGCTCAGTTATATAAAAATAGCTTTAATTGCTTTATTGAATACGGCTGACATACAGAAAGCTGTAGATACTTTATGTGTACAATTTGATGTACTTTGCCATAAGTATACACTTATGAAACCATTATCACTATCAGTGCCATAAACTTATTCATCATCTCTAAAAATTTCCTCCTATTCCCTTTTTTTTTTTCATTTTGTGGTTAGAGCACTTACTATAAGAGTCACCTCAATTAAATATTTTATAGCAACATAGACTAAGTCTATTTTTTTTTATGTGACATTAATTAAAATATTCAAAGAGAATCTTAACTTTCTTTTCTCTAAGCTAATCATCCCTGCTGCTAACTGGGTCTCCTATGAGCTGGTTTCTGAACCATTCTAGACTATCCACAATCATGCTTGCTGCTTCAAGAACACGCTTTGGACAGTATCTCTCATAGGGCTGCCCACACTGAAACAGATACTCTAGATATAACAGAATAATAAAGTAATGAAACCTTGTTAGACCCTAGAAAACACCAAGGTCTAACATATTTATCCTATTGAAAAGACTGAGGCAGTAGATAAGTGACTGTTCACGATCATAAAACTTGTCAGAGGGAGAGCCAGGAAGCCAAGATCTTCAGAGCACAGATGCACAGCAGGGAACCAAGCATTTCCTATACTGTAATTTGGTCTTTCAATTAATGTAGCCCATAAAGAACCTATAGTATTAGAAAGATTATGCTTCACCACTTTATTCCACATGGAATTGATCCGGAGCCTGAGCCTGCCATCTGGTATGAAAGAATCTAAGATTCTTAGGTTGAGTTGAGAAGGGGTATCCACAAGTCTGCCTTGAGAACTGTCACTTCTAGACACACACTTGTTATAATAAAGCACATCTGCCTTCTCAATTTTTAACTGATAAGCACTCTCTTTTCCAAATGAACAGTTCAAGGAGCTACATCCTTGGCAGCTCAGCCACAGTGTCTCTGTAAGAGCTGCTTTCTTGAAGCCACGTTAGTGGTACACAGACTTGAAAATGGAATGCTATCTCAGTTCGTTCATCCCCTTTCCTGGGCAGTGTGGATAAAGCTCATATTTATTTTCAAGCTTAAGCAGAATGTATAAACATATGTTAGCAGAAGCCTGTTTTTAAATTGTGAATTGATCAGATTAAAATTATCGTGTATAGAATCTAGACTATTCCCTGATCCTCTCAAACTAGACCAGCATTTTTTTATCTTTATGTGTGTGTATTGTCATTGTTGTTAAAAAATGATGAGGTGTTGTATTCATCTTAATAAGTTGTGAATTGTCTCTACCTTCTTCCTATGGTCCATCTCCAATTTCATATTAAATTTGCAATCTCTAACATCTTCATCTTCATGTTACATAGAATGCTAAGTATAGTTTAATAGCTGTCACTGTAAAAAATAATATTTTCAATGGAGGAGTTATATGGGCCAACCCATGTATTAGCAAGTAAATTTATTTCCACAAAATTAGTATGTCAAGATAGGGACATTCATTTTTTTCTTTTTTTCTTTTATTTTTTGAGACGGAGTCTCTCTTCTTCACCCAGGCTGGAGTGCAGTGGCACGATCTTGGCTCACTGCAACCTCTGCCTCCTGTGTTCAAGCAATTCTCCTGCCTTAGCCTCCCAAGTAGCTGGGATTACAGGCACGTGAGAGCATATCGGGCTAATTTTTATACTTTTAGTAGAGATAGGGTTTCACCATGTTGGCCCGGCTGGTCTCAAACTCCTGACCTCAAGTGATCCACCCGCCTTAGCCTCCCAAAGTGTTGGGATTACAAGTGTAAGCCACTGTGCCTGGCCTCAGTTTTTTTCTTGAAATGGACAAGTCCATGTTGTGAAACAAAGGTGGTAATAGATTGCACAGCCTCCTCCCATTCTAGCTCTCCCCACATACATAAACACATACGCCCCCCTCCCCCCTCCACACACTCATGGCTTCAAATAGATTCAGCAGAATTTTGGAAGGGCCCTGCACTGTTTTTGCTGCAGATTTTCATACGGCTAGCTCTACTGCAACACTGGATTCCAATGTCATTTTGCTCACAGAGGCTTTCTCTCTCTCTCTCTCTTTTTTTTTTTTTTCTTTTCGCTCTTGTCACCCAGGCTAGAGTACAATGGCACAATCTCAGCTCACTGCAACCTCTGCCTCCTAGGTTCAAGCAATCCTCCTGCCTCAGCCTACTGAGTAGCTGGGATTACTGGTGCAAGCCACCACACTAGGCTAATTTTGTATTTTTAGTAGAGACGGGGTTTCGCCATGTTGGCCAGGATGGTCTCAAACTCCTGACCTCAGGTGATCCACCCACCTTGGCTTCTCAAAGTGCTGGGATTACAGGCATTAGCCACCAGGCCCAGCCCAGAGGCCTTCTCTCTTACCATCTTTATCTAATGAAGGGCAGCAAAAAGTTTGTATTATTTCTTTTATGACATTTATCACTACTTGAAATTGTTTTCTTACTTCTTTGTTATGTATTCACTCTCCTTGTCTCTTTTTGTTTGTTTGTTTGTTTGTTTTGAGACAAAGTATTGCTCTGTCTCCCTGACTAGAGTACAGTGGTATGATCTCGGCTCACTGCAACCTCCGCCTCCCAGGTTTCAGTGATCCTCGTGTCTCAGCTTCCCATGTAGCTGAAACCACAGGCACGAGCCACCACAACCAGCTAATCTTCTTGTATTTTTAGTAGAGATAGAGTTTCACCATGTTGGTCAGGCTGGTCTCGAACTCCTGGCCTCCAGTGATCTGCCCACATCAGCCTCCCAAAGTGCTGAGATTACTGGCATGAGTCACCACTCCTGGCCAGTTATGTATTATCTCTGTACCCAATTAGAAAATATCAGGGCAGGCTTCCAGTGGAGAAAAGCAAGAGATTCAAAAAGTCTTAATTGACAAGGGTATGAGAGGAAAACAAACATAAAATAAGATCCCTGTCTCAGCGTCTTCTATTCATTCATTTTCACTTTGAAAGATCATAATTTTACAGGACCTTTGAACCTGTGTTTCCTTTAGCAACCAAGAGTCAACTAAAGTGACCCTTTGACATTTATAGATTTAATATTTATCATTTCTGTTCTCCCCAGGAGACCCCACAGAGACACAACACAGTAACTTGTGGGTTTGCTGAGCAATGAACTGAGTCACTTCCATGTAGCAGATGGCGAGTAAAATTAGCTTATAGTCTTTGCCCTTCTCAGTTATTATACATTCTTATGACAAGGCAGTTATTTTATACCAATTTCATAAGTAAAGAAACTGTTAAAAAACCATAGCAGTATTAAAAAATCAGGGAATGTAAGAGCATCTGAAAATACATTCTTCATGAATGTTGAATTGTTTTCATCCCCTGAACCCATGTTTTTACATACTAAAAAAAAAAGAACCACAGTCCAACTACATTGGTCTACCTGGTTAACAGTCCAACTAAATTGGTCTACCTGGTTAACTGCAGTGATTCCTTAAGATTGTCATGATTAATACCTAATATTATGCTTCCAAAAAGGCTGTTACTGATCTATAACCATCATAAAGACTAGCCACAGAAAAATGCAGAGACCATTTTAGACATGCAAGTAGCTGAGTCACTGTGGTTTTTGGTAAAGAAGAGAAAGGTTTCTATATTTAAAAATAAAGATATCATAATATTGGTATTTAGAGTGTACTGTGAACTTTGGATAATACATGTTATATAACAGTCAACTACTTTAGGAAGGAGAAGGAAATTAAAAGCACAAAACAGGCTGACTGCAGTGGCTCACACCTGAACTCCCAGCACTTTGGGTGACAGAAGAGGGAGGATGGCCTGAGCTCAGGAGTTCGAGACCAGCCTGGGCAACATGGTGAAACCCCATCTCTACTAAAAATACAAAAACAAATAGCCAGTTGTGGTGGTGCATGCCTGTGGTTCCAGCTACACAGGAGGCTGAGGCATTAGGATCACTGGAACCTGGGAGGTGGAGGGTACAGTAAGCCGAGATCACACCACTGCACTCCAGCCTGGGCAACGGAGTACGACTTCATCTCAATGTGTCCAACAGGTACATTTGAGGCCAGTAGGTACATCTGAGGCCAAATTATGATGCAAATGGAATGCCAAAAGGATGGGTGGGCACTGGACAACAAGCAGGTGAGGAATGCTATGAAGATAATCTTTTAGAAAGATTAATCTAGTAGCAGAGGGCAGGACAGCTTAAGAGAGGAAGAGACTGAAGGTCGACAAGTCAGAAAGCTCTTGTAGTCAATCGAATGTGAGAAAATGAGAGCCTGGACTGGTGTGCTATGGAAATAGAGCCAAGCTTGCATCTGAGAAGTATCACAAAGAAGAAATACCTCTTCGGTGTTTCTGTGTTAACTTTCTAAAGTACAGGTGGTTTGCTATGACCTCCTTCGTATAACTCACTGATACAAAACTGCCAGAGAGACAATGCTCTTTACCCAGTAAGGGAATGGCACACCACAGAGGAAGCAGAATGCCTCCTGATAAATGAACACAGTCGCTCTCTCAAAGTTCCGGATGCTGAGGCACAAAGTTGACTATAAGATCACTTGAACCGGTTATTTTCATTGCAAGTCTAATTATTAATGAAGTTCAAACAATAACACATTAAAGCTGCACCATGCAGAAGCTGGTCTAGTATCACTACTCAATTGCTTAGGGACACCCTGGTTATCACTAAATGAGCCATAAGTGAGAACATATAAGGTCTAGTAAGCTTCTTCCTCTATAAAGCACACATTTTAGCAGCTCTTTTCCTTAAAATTAAAGAGAGACCAGGACACGGAAGTTTTTAAAAGGAAGATAAAAGAAAAGTGGAGAATAATAATGACTCACTATTCACTGTCTCACATATCCACTGTACCCAAGTTCCCTACAGTACCTGGGAAATGCTGCTCAGTTTGCCCCTCTATATCCCTATTGTTGCAGCCTTGGTTAAAGAAGTCTTCATTGCCGGGCGAGGTGGCTCAAGCCTGTAATCCCAGCACTTTGGGAGGCCGAGATGGGCGGATCACAAGGTCAGGAGATCGAGACCATCCTGGCTAACACGGTGAAACCCCATCTCTACTAAAAATACAAAAAACTAGCCAGGCGAGCTGGCGGGCGCCTGTAGTCCCAGCTACTCCGGAGGCTGAGGCAGGAGAATGGCATAAACCCGGGAGGCGGAGCTTGCAGTGAGCTGAGATCCGGCCACTGCGCTCCAGTCCGGGCGACAGAGCGAGACTCCGCCTCAAAAAAAAAAAAAAAAAAGAAGTCTTCATTATTTCTCCCCCAGACTATTCTAGTAGTATCCTAACTATTCTCCATATGTATTACCACTACCTTCACATTTCAGTCTTTTTGCCTCCAAATTATCTTCCTAAAACAAAATATTTCATCATGCAATTGTTTGAAAGTATCCATATCCTTTGGTCCACAGGTTCAAAGCACAAGACATCCTTCAGACAAGCTAGATCTATCCTACCTTTCCAATTACATCTGTCACCTTGATCCTTCATGCCCAATGTCCTCATGAAATTTCTCATTATTTCCCAAATATGCTTTTTAAAAATGATGCTTCTCTTATCTACATATATTGCTCTTGTTGCCTAAAACATCATTCCTTGTTTTCTCTTGCTAATCTTTCAAGAGTCAAATGTCACTTTCTCTTTATTTTATTTTACTTTACTTTGTTTTTTGAGACAGAGTCTCACTCCGTCACCCAGGCCACAGTGCAATGGTGTGATGTCAGCTCACTGCAACCTCCGCCTCCCAGGTTCAAGCGATTCTCCTGCGTCAGCCTCCCAAGTAGCTGGGATTACAGACGCGCATCACCATGCCTGGTTCATTTTTGTATTTTTAGTAGAGACAGGGTTTCATCATGTTGGCCAGGTTGGTCTGGAACTCCTGTCCTCGGGTGATCCACCCACCTCGGCCTCCCAAAGTGCTAGGATTACAAGTGTGAGCCACCACGCCCAGCCTCACTTTCTCTTTCAAGTCAGCCCTGTCATTACCTCCCTCCTCTGCCTTTGCATCCTGTCCCATTTATGACCCTACAATAACAACTCTTCTATGGCAATTATTTGTATGCATGTTTGTCTCCCCTACTTCCCAGTGAACCTCTAAGATTAACCACACAACATATTCATTTTTGCACCTCTAGTACGCAACAGTTTTTAGTCACTGTGGTCATAGATCATTTAAATAAATATTGAGTAAATAAACAAATGAATAAATGATGCTCACATGAAGAAATAAAATTAAAGTACGAGCTTAACTTTTAAAAATATATATATTAAACTTGGGGATAATTAGCATATATATCTCTTTCATTTAATGTCTAAATTAGTAAGAAGAAAGTTCAAAATGAAAGTAAGTGCAATGTTTATGGATTTCTAAAATAAGGGAGGGATACTGACACATAGTGAAACAGGATAAAATCCATAAGAAAATAAATAAAACTCAATGTTATTTAGCAAAGTGCTCACTACCATCTGGTGTTCCTTCAGAAACATGTAAATTTGATTTGAGGAATGTGGGGGTTCTCATGATGATGGTCTAGTTCTCTGGAAATGAATCAGTGAACAAACCCATATGCTTTGCAGGATGGACACGATTAGAGTTCAGAAGTTACTGGCTTCCGTTTGGATTTTACTGTGTACAATATAATGAGGAGGGGAGTGTCAAATAAAACAATATTTTTCATTTCACGTAGAAACAGAGTATAGGTATTGATGGAAGTAGCAGCATACTTGGCTATAACTAATAAAGTATTATAAAATTTAATCATTCAAGTTCTCAAAGATTTTTAAACAATGTCCACATGAACCTAAACTAATATTAACAAAAAATATTCCTTTTAGAAAATATCTGATTGACAAGTTTATTTACTCAAAAGGGCAGATACTTAGAATTTGTCAGTCACAAGACTGAAATCAAACTCAAAAAAATGACATAGAAATCACTTTGGTAAATGGAAGACTCTTCCACATGCTTCCACCACAAGTTATTATATTTAGAGAAGATAAAAACTACAAGTAAATGCATAAGATGTTTGAAATGGAGTCAGCCAGACGGTATACATGCATTAGTCAAATAATTGAGTTCAAATTTCCATTTATTTTTACATTTACATATTTACATATGGTATTTTACTATTTCTTTCCTATCAGTGATACTCCAGGTTATAATGTTCTGATCATGTGATGCTACAACATTTAAATGAAAGTTGAAATATCTAGCCAAGATTCAAGAAATAAAAGTCTAATATATAGGCATTCTGCTGTATTTAAGGCAAAGGGGCCTAAAAGCAGCTGTCACCACTATAGGGCTTATGGTCTGCACATAATGGTGGAGAAGCAGCACGGGTTATAGACATGAGAGTAAACAGTTGAATACACATGCTCAAAAGCTCCTACAGGGCTCGAATGGTCCTGTTCTTAAAAGAAATATCACTCATTTAGCTCTCCAAATACCAGAGTCAGCTTTGCTGTCTTTGCTCTGAAATGAGAATGCATTATTCTCCAACAAGAATGCTTAACCAGCACGTGTGCTAAGCAAGAGCTTTTGATTTCTTCTCTTTACGCTAAAATTGCCTAAACATTGCATAATATACCAAGTCAAGATAACTACAATTATTGTTCCTTTACTGGAATTATTTATTTTACTGAAATGGTAGCTGAACAATAAGCTAACCCTAATCTCAGAACAAGACAATTCTCTAATTTTAAAATCACTCAGGGCAGGTGCGGTGGCTCACACCTGTAATCCCAGCGCTTTGGGAGGCCAAAGTGGGTGGATCACCTGAGATCAGGAGTTTGAGACCAGCCTGGCCAACACAGTGAAATCTCATCTCTACTAAAAACAGAAAATTAGTTGGGATTGGTGATGCATGTCTGTAATCCCAGGTACTGGGGAGGCTGAGGCAGGAGAATTGCTTGAACCCAGGAGGCAGAGGTTGCAGTGAGCCGAGATTGTGTCATTGCACTCCAGCCTGAGCAACAAGAGTGAAACTCTGTCTCAAAAACAAAAACAAAAACAAAAATAAATAAAAATAAAATAAAATCACTTATATGGAAATATTTTATTGTGAAATGCTGTAGTATATTCTCTCCCCCAAAACATACCTTTTCATTTAAATGCTACTGAAAATACAATGGGTCCTATTTAAAATATGCCATCTTTCATTATTTTTTAATTAAGGAGGAATTGCTTATGATTTAATAATCAAGAAGAAACTGACTGGTGGCTTCTGCTCCAATACTGATTCTTCAAAATGGAGCTTCCTCAACCATGCAAGGGCTTGTAGAACATGTAAAAGCCTAGTACCAGGTAAACACCCACGTTGCTCTCCACACAACCCCATTTCTAGGCTGCCTTCCTTTACACTCATTTTGATTTTGCTTTCCAGCAGTTCGGTCTATTTTTGGCTTGGTACTCTGATTCCTGACATGTCCCTCGGGCAAGCCTTGCTGGATGGCCCATGCTTGTCTCAGTTACCTCCTTCAGTTCATCTACTCAACTCAACCTTTACAAAATAAAATATTACCATGTCTAGGTAGAAGATGTTCCCACTACCAGTCCCAGGCCTGCTCTCCCACCTCCCACCACAATATAGCAGAGACTGCAGACTGGTCATATAAAAGAAAGAAAAGAAATATGAGATAAGATAAATATAATAAATTGACAACAGAGCACTAAAGAAAAGGAAGAATAGAGAATAAATAGGTAAATCTATAGTTATCCAAATAAAAGAAGAAAACTTGGCCGGGCGCGGTGGCTCAAGCCTGTAATCCCAGCACTTTGGGCGGCTGAGGTGGGCAGATCACGCGGTCAGGAGATCCAGACCATCCTGGCTAACATGGTGAAACCCCATCTCTACTAAAAATGCAAAAAAGTAGCCAGGCGCTGTGGCAGGTGCCTGTAGTCCCAGCTACTCGGGACACTGGGGCAGGAGAATGGCGTGAACCCAGGAGGCAGAGCTTGTAGTGAGCTGAGATCGCGCCACTGCACTTCAGCCTGGGTGACAGAGTGAGACTCAGTCAAAAAAAAAAAGAAGAAGAAGGGCCAGGCACGGTGGCTCAAGCCTGTAATCCCAGCACTTTGGGAGGCCGAGACGGGCGAATCACGAGGTCAGAAGATCGAGACTATCCTGGCTAACCCGGTGAAACCCCGTCTCTACTAAAAAAATACAAAAAACTAGCCGGGCGAGGCGGCGGGCGCCTGTAGTCCCAGCTGCTAGGGAGGCTGAGGCAGGAGAATGGCGTAAAGCCGGGAGGCGGAGCTTGCAGTGAGCTGAGATCTGGCCACTGCACTCCAGCCTGGGCGGCAGAGCGAGACTCCGTCTCAAAAAAAAAAAAAAAAAAAGAAGAAGAAGAAGAAGAAGAAAAAAAAACTCAACGCCTGTAATCTCAGCACTTTAGGAGACCGAGGCAGGCAGATCATGAGGTCATGAGATCGAGATCATCCTGGCCAACATGGTGAAACCCCGTCTCTAGTAAAGATTAAAAAATTAGCTGGGCATGGTGGTGTGCACCTGTAGTCGCAGCTACTAGGGAGGCTGAGGCAGAAGAATCGCTTGAACTCAGGAGGTGGAGGTTGCAGTGACCCGAGATCGCACCACTGCACTCCAGCCTGGTGACAGAGTGAGAGACTCCCTCTCAGAAAAAAAAAAAGAAGAAGAAGAAAAAATACCAAAGATGCAAAGATGTTCAGTAACCTCTTGTTGGAACCCACGATAGAGTTCCACTCTGGGCAGGGGTCGCCGCGAGAGACCACTCGACACCGAAATCACAGCGGAGAGGCACTTTATTTCTAGCGCGCTAGGGTCCCCCGTGCACAAAGATGGCCAAGGGACCCCGAGCGCCTGTTACAGGCTGCTTATAAAGGCAAACACAAACAAGGCGCGAAATTCAAACAGAGCTTTAGGGCGCGAGATGATTGGGGCTTGTCATGGCCTGAGCAAGGCGTCTCACTCTGATTGGTTGGGGCTCGTATGCGTGGGGGGGGGGTTGCCTATTTCACTCTCAATTATCAACAGAGAATGGCAGTACTAATTTCAAATTGAGGATGAACACAGATTTGAATAAGTTGTAGCAATTCTATTTGAATATCTCTTATGTATTAGGCATTATCTTGAATAATGAAGTCATTTCAAATAGAACTGGCTCAGGAAGAGCTAGGAATGTATTTAGATTTCTTATCTGGTACTCTCTCATACTGCTAAGTGGGATGTGTCTTTGTTCTTAGAGCTCTCAAGATGGTGGCGGGCCGCTCCCAAGATGGCAGCAAGCCTCTTGTTCTCTGACTTGGGGTTCTTGGCCTCACAGATTCCAAGGAATGGAACCGTGGGCCATGCGGTGAGTGTTATAGCGCTATTAGAAGCCGTGGGTCATGGAAGAGAACCGTTGAACCCAGCCACTAGTGTTTGGCTTGATTAGGACGAACCTGGGCACTTAGCCATGCAGGAACAATGGCGAGCCTTTAGCCCCATTGGGAGCGGCAATGGGCACCTCACTGGATCAGGAGTGCAGGGGTCATCCTGCCGGATCCAGAGGGGTGGAAGTCAATGGCGGGTCTGCGATGGCAGCATTCGGCAGTGATGGACCCTGAGCCAAAGCTCAGCTCGAGCCGGAACAAACACAGACCAGAAGAGTGTGCAGTTTCAAGATATAATACAGTGAAAACAGAGCTCCCATACAACGGGAGGGGACCCGAAGGGGGTTGCCCGATCCCAGTTCAAATGCCTGGGATTTGTATACCAATCATTGTCCCTCCCCCTGTGCTCTCAGATGATAGATGATTTGACTGTTTCTTTACCTCCTGTTTTTACTCTAATTTGTATTTTAGTGAGCCCTCTTTACTACCTGATTGGTTGGGTGTGAGCTGAGTTACAAGCATTGTGTTTAAAGGTGGGTGTGGTCACCATCTACAGCTAGGCTTAAGAATCCTTAGTCGGCCTCGGAAATCCAGCTAGTCCTGTCTCTCAATATCGCTACCTCAATCCACTGTACCTATGAAATGTCCATTCTCTCCTATGATGCAAAGTGCCACCACATGTGGAAATGCAGAGGTGCTCCAGAGAAGAGTAACAAATGAAGAAAAATTTCAGAGCTTTCACCAAGTTCTTTAAATAACTTTTAAGTAAAGCATGTATTAAAATTCATGTACTTTAGCAAGTAAACTATAATACAACAGTATTCCCTGTGAGTTATCTCTATTTAGGATGATAATGTAAAAATAGAGGAAGGTAACTGATGATCAGAGATTAGATACCAGCTAGACTTGAAAAACATGAGATTTAGGAGGGCTGGAGGAAGGCTATTCCCAGACAGAAAGGAGGCAAGCCTAAGGTATGTGTGGCTAATCTTGAGTCCACTTCCAGTTTAGGTAGAGCAGAGATCCATGATGAGCTTGGAATCATCCATCTCAGCAGAGTATGGAGGGAATATTTTGAGGAATAACTATGTATTTGAACTCCATCTTCAATATTTAGGAGTCAGTGAGGGCCTATTAAGTATGGGAAAAGCAGGATGGAAACAATGTGAGGTCATACCCAACACTGGTAATATTGAGGGAAATTTTAATTAGGGCATAATTATGTATTTATGTATTTATTTATTTATGTATTTATTTATTTATTTATTTTGAGATGGAGTTTCACTCTTGTTTCCCAGGCTGGAGTGCAGTGGCACTATCTCGGCTCACTGCAGCTGCCCCGTCCTGGGATCAAGCAATTCTCCTGCCTCAGCTTCCCGAGTAGCTGGTTTTACAGGTGCCTCCCACCACACCCAGATAATTTTTGTATTTTTAGTAGAGACGGGGTTTCACCATGTTGGCCAGGCTGGTCTCAAACTCCTGACCTCAAGTGATCCAGGATATGATTATTTAAATAAAAACTAAATTTGGGAAATATGGGACTTTTGTATTCAAAAGAAAGGAGTTCAGTATACATAATCTATGTGAAGAGATCTGTATTTACCATAGAAACAATTAACAAATATTAATCAAATGAAATAAGGGTTAGCGTGGTTTCTTTCTAATACAGAACTTCAAAACCAAGCAGAAATCAAATCTTTAGAGAAAAGTCCAAACTACTTCAAACCTTGCTTTAGATGGGGTGTAGTTTGCTTAAATAGAACAACTGAAAAAAAGCATAAGGTTAATAATCCTTTGGCTTTTTGTACTTTATGCATCAATTCTGGAATTAGGGATGCTTGCTGAATATGCACAACTTCAATTGCTCTCCTAGGAGATAAACAGCCTCACACTGTCTTTAAAAAATAAACAGTTTAATTGAAGAATTCAAGACAAGACACACACATATGAAACATCAAAATAATAACAAGACAGTATTTTGGTGTCATAATGAATGACACATGGTATAATCATAGTAGATGTTCATTTTGGGCAGAAAGAATTTAGAACCATCCTTTAACGAAGGTGGGGCTTAAGCCACAACATAAGGGCTAGGAAGGTTCAGTATACAAAGAAAAGGGGAGATGATATAAGAGATAAAGATGTTTTTAAGAAACAGTGCTCGAGTTCAACTCAAATACTTTTGATGGGACAGTGAAAAGGTGAATGCAGTGTTATAATCAGAAACATGATGTACAGATGTACAATCATAGTCTATGGGAATGGTATCCCTGAAGTTGTGCTGTACACAAGTTGCCTGGTCCACTGAAGATTTTATATAGAGTTACTAAAGTTATTAAATTGGAACTTGGGTTAGGACAAAAATTAGAAATTACTTTTTTTTGAAAAGTGTATTTACAACTTCTCCAAAGGCAAGAATGCAATACAAAAATGCAGAAGGTGGCAGAGTGCAGTGGCTCATGCTGTAATCCCAGCACTTTGGGAGGCCGAGGTGGGCGGATCATAAGGTCAGGAGTTTGAGACCAGCCTGGCCAACATAGTGAAACTCCGTCTCTACTAAAAATACAAAAAATTAGCCGGGCAAGGTGGCAGGCGCCTGTAATCCCAGCTACTCGGGAGGCTAAGGCAGGACAATCGCTTGAACCCAGGAGGCGGAGGTTGCAGTGAGCTGAGATCCCGCCATTGCACTCCAGCCCAGGCGACAGTGTAAGACTCTGACTAAAAAAAAAAAAAAAAAGCAGAAAGTTCAAGGACTTATTGTTGAAAACTACAGAGGAAGAGAAACCCACCAAAGTGATAAGCAAGGAAAGGACCTGAAGAATACAGAATTATATTCTTATTATATTTTTACCCACATAGGTACCCTTTGCCATGCTCCCTAATTCCTTTGCATAGAGTAGATTCATATTTCTGTGAAGTATTATTTTTCTTCTTCCTTAGGAATTTCCTTTATCAGTAATCCAGATCTTCTAGTGATGAATTATTTTAGCTTTTGTATGTCTATAAAAGCATTTCATCTTAGTTTTTGAGGGACATTTTTGCTTTTTGTTCTGTTTAGTATTTTTAACATGTGGTCCCACTGTCTTATTGCTGGCACTGTTTCTAAGGAGAAATCTGCTATCATACTTTTCTTTGTTTCTTTACACATATTATCTTTTCTCCTTTGGATACTTTTTAAGATTTTATCTTTATCAATGGTTTTGAGCAATTTCATCATAACATGCCTTGATGTAGTTTTCTTCATGTTTCTTTTGCTTGGAATTCACAAAACTTCTTCGGTCCGTAATTTTCATCAAATTTGGAAAAACATAAGCCATTATTTCTTCAAATGCTTTTTGCACACCGTTCACTCCCATCCTTTCCTTCAGGTCTTCCAATTACACATTCATTAGGCCTTCTGAAGGATTTCACAGCTCACTGATGTTCCTTTCTCTCTTTTTCTAAATTTGCTTTTTCTTTGTATTTAATTTTGAATAGTTTCAACTGCTATATTTTCAAGTTCACTAATCTTTTCTTCTGCAATGTCCCATCTGCCCTTCATCCTATTCAATATATTTCTTAGTTCTATCAGACATTGTAATTTTTACCTCTTAAAGTTTAATTTGGTTCCTTTTAAATATCTTGCATTTCTGTACTTATTTTTTTGAACATATGGAATAAAGTTACAATATTAATGTCTTTGTCTGCCAATTATAAAATCTGGGGTGATTTCAAATGATTTATTTTACTCTTCGTTATGGATCAAAATCTGCTTTGATCATGCAGATGAAGATGAGATCCTAGGCAACTATACAGCAATGATTCTCAACCAGGGGTGATTTTGCTCCCAGGGGAACATTGGACAATGTCTGCAGATGTTGTTTGTCTCAAATGAGCATGTCCTATGGGCATCCTGTAGAGATGAGGAATACTGTTGAACATCCTGTAATGCACATGACAGCCACCTATAACAAAGAATTGACTGCCCCAAAATGCCAATAGTACTGAGTTTGAGCAATACTGCTGCAGAACACTAGGATGAAAAGAACACAAGTCTGTGAATGATCTCATGGAGCTGAGATGCATAAAGTTCTAGACCATGTGCTATCTCCACATACTATCACATAAAAAGAAAAAAATATCTTATTTAAGGTACTGTGTTTTGGGATAAGTAACCAGAATTGATATACTGTCAAAATAAAAACTTTAAATGTCAAATATGTTTCTTGGCTTTGTGGCTGAGTAAAGGTCAAGGTGAAAAAATAAATATTGCAGGCTGGAAAACTAATGATCCTTTTTATGTCATGTCACAATATTTAGTAAAACTATTGCCTTTGATAACTTGGAAGGTAGACTGTGTGCCTATGATAGCTGTCACTTCAGAAAAAGTGCTCTATAATCTAAACTGATTAAGTACAGTAATTTAAGGATATAGCATTAGAAAATCGAACTACTTGTACCCAAACAGAAGGATTTAAAAGGATCTACATTTTTCATAAGTATCTCTCACTAAGACTTCTCAGCCAAAACATACAGCCAGCTAAGAGGCAAAGATCAAATTAATGGTATTGCCTTCTCACTCAAGTTTGTGGTTTTAGCTAGCCTCAAGGTAACCACCATTAAAATGGAGGGAAAAAGGATGGGCCATTAAATGCAAACAGGTACACAAATGAAACAAGAAGACTTAGGAACTATGTTTAGAAAAAATCTTTAGATCTGTTTACTCAGAAGGAACTGAATGGAAGCAAAAAGACCACAAGTCGACAAAAGTATTCAGAGAATTATTTCCCAAAAGAAATCAAAATTGGTCTAAAAAAGAGTCATTTGTTTGCTAAAATAGCTCTTGGGCTTCCAAATCTCCACAAGTAGCAAGTTTTTGAAAGTGTGCAGCTCCCTAGGAGGATGTACTATTCTCTAACAACAACTTTATTATTATTATTTTTTTATTTTTTAAGATGAAGTCTCACTGTTTTGCCTAGGCTGGAGTGCAGTGATGTAATCTCAGCCCACTGCAATCTCCACCCTCCGGGGTCCAAGTGATTCTCCTGCCTCAGTCTCCCGAGTAGCTGGGATTACAGGCGCCTGCCACCACAACCAGCTAATTTTTTTTCTTTTTTTTTTTTGAGACAGAGTCTCGCTCTGTCGCCCGGGCTGGAGTGCAGTGGCCGGATCTCAGCTCACTGCAAGCTCCGCCTGCCAGGTTTACGCCATTCTCCTGCCTCAGCCTCCCGAGTAGCTGGGACTACAGGCGCCCGCATCTCGCCCGGCTAGCTTTTTGTATTTTTTAGTAGAGACGGGGTTTCACTGTGTTAGCCAGGATGGTCTCGAACTCCTGACCTCGTGATCCGCCTGTCTCAGCCTCCCAAAGTGCTGGGATTACAGGCTTGAGCCACCGCGCCCGGCCAACCAGCTAATTTTTAAAATACTTTCAGTAGAGATGGGGTTTCACTGTGTTGGCCAGGCTGATCTTGAACTCCTGATCTCAAGTTATCTGCCCGCCTTGGCCTCCCAAAGTGCTGGGATTACAGGTGTGAGCCACTGTGCCTGGCCTCTAACATCAACTTTAGATATGGCCATGGAGGACAATGGAAAATGGTGTAATTCCTAGAAATTAGAACGAGGGCACAGCTACACAGGCTAATCAAGAAATCTCCTCTACTGAAATAGCAAGAATCTTGGAAATTCCTATGGACTGACTGTGACATGCTCCCCATTCTTCCATCTTCTGAATGACAGCTTTTACTGCAGTATACTGGATGTGAGATGAACAGAAAACATGTTAGTGAACTGCGAGGGACCATCACAGACCTGAAAGTCAGGAATGTGCATCATTCAGGTATCCTTGACTTTGAGCAGATGAAGTAATCCAAGGGAGCCTTGGAATGTCCCCCTTGGGAGAGAGGGAGTATCTATGTGTGAGAATAAAGGTAATCACAGACACTGAAAGGTCAGTAGTGTAGACTATGATAGACTGCTGATTGTTTTCTTAAAAAGTTTTCTCCTGGCCAGGCACAGTGGCTCACGTCTGTAATCCCAGCAATTTGGGAGGCCAAGGTGGGCGGATCTCCTAAGGTCGGGAGTTCGAGACCAACCTGACCAACATGGTGAAACCCCGTCTCTACTAAAAATACAAAATTAGCCAGGTGTGGTGGTGCATGCATGTAATCCCAGCTACTCGGGAGGCTGAGGCAGGAGAATCTCTTGAACCTGGGAGGTGGAGGTTGCAGTGAGCCGAGATCACGCCATTGCGCCATTGCACTCCAGCCTAGGCAACAAGAGCGAAACTCAGTCTCCAAAAAAAAAATAAAAAACAAAAAACAAAAAACAAGTTTTCTCCTGGTTCCATAGATACAATAATTTTAACAGGGCACATGGCTGCTGAGTTGCAGACAATTATTTCCTAGTTCCCTTGCAGCTAAGTGTGGCCGTGGACAACATTTTTGTCAATGGAATGTGAATAAAAGTGATGTATGCAACTTCCTCACTATTTGCTTAAAAGGAAATTGCCTTCCCTCTACTTTTGCTTGAAATTTCCCTCTTCTTCTGAATTGAAACATGTCTCTGACTTTAACTATGTACATGAGGACAACATCCTAAGAGATAATTGAACAAATTCATTATAGAACCTGAGTCCTTGAGTGATCTTATGTAATTGAGCTATCTGCCTTTTGGGGCCAGTCCTTTTCTCTCTAGACTAATATGTGTGGGAGAAATACACCATATTTTTAAAGCCATTATATTTTTTATGGTTTCTTTCTTTTTTTGAGACAGGGTCTTGCTCTGTTGCCCAGAATGGAGTGCAGTGCACAATCATGGCTCACTGCAGCCTCAACCCCCCCAGGCCCAAGTGATCCTCCCATCTCAATCTCCCAAATAACTGAGACTACAGGTACGTGCCATTGTGCCTGGCTAATTTTTCTATTTTTTGGAGAGATGAGGTCTCTCTATGTTTCCCAGGTTTCTCTCAAACTCCTAGGCTCAAGCGATCCTCCTGCCTTGCCCTCCCAAAGTGCTAATATTACAGGCATGAGGTACCGTCCCTGGTCTATGCTTTCTCTTTTATGCACTCTCTTTCTAAAAAGAAATAAAAATCTTCCTTTGATTTTTTGAGACAGGATCTCACTTTGTCACCCAGGGCTGGAGTGCAATGGCGTGATCACTGGAGTGCAATGGTATGCCACTATGCCTTGCTATTTATTTTTATTTCTTGTAGAGACAAGATCTCACTATGTTGCCCAGGCTGGTTTTGAACTCCAAGACTTATGTGATCCTCCTGTCTCAGCTTCCCAAAGTGCTGGGATTACAGGCATGAGCCGTAGCTCTTGGCCATAAAAACCTTCTTAATCAAGCTTACGTATGACACAAATAAATGACTTTATTCTAAATTCATTTAGCTTTGCCAAAACCAAATTCTCTTAGTCAAGGAAAAGCAATAAAAGATAAAAAAGATCAAGGCTATGGGGGTTTTAGTTATTATATTTCCAGCAAAAGGAGCATATTTCAGCCTTTTCTCAACCTGCATAAACAATATATCAAATAAATCTGTATACGCTTCAGTTATATTTCCTCTACTGGTTATATTATTCTGATAAGATCAATTGATTCCCACAGTAAGTTATCAAACTATCAACACTGTAATGGACAAAATTAGTCTATTTCATTCTAGAAAGCAATACCAGCAACTCTTACAGATAAAAAGGGTCACAAAAACATATTGGGCAGTGACATCCTCTGACAAGTCTCTCGATAATATCTCCTTATGATCAGCTCACATACTCTGATTGGTCAGAGTGAAATGGAGTTTAACCAGAGCATTAAACAGTATTCAGGGATGACTTCATATATCTCAAAGATTATGACAGAATAAGTGGAAAGGCAGAACTCAGGAATCAAATATTATTCCAGCCAGTCAAGAGCAGAGAATATTTTAATTTCATGATCATTTTTGACAGTGAGTTCATTTTCATTAGCCTAAATTCAATTATTTGTTGATACAGCAATGGCTCTTGGTTGCTCTGGCTCTGCTTCTGTCCTATTCAACCAAGGACATTTTTAAATTGGGACAACTATCTTTGAACATACAACAGAACATGTTTAATTCAAACAAATTGAATTAAAAAACCTCTTTTCACTCATAGTATGATGTCAACATGGAATGGAGACTGATTTCACTATAATTTAAGGGTCTCCTGCTATATAATGTAAAAAGGCATGGAATTTTTAGTGAGAGCCACCTGGCTTTTATTTATTTATTTGTTTATTACTTTTTAGATAACAGGTCTCACTACATTGTTCAGGCTAGTCTTGCACTCATGGGCTCAAGTTATCTTCCCACCTTAGCCTTCCAAGTAGCTAGGATTACAGGCATGTGTCACCATGCCTGGGCTTTGAGTACCAAGTGGGATATAATCTCTTCTTCACAGAGCAATTGTAAGGTTTAAAATAAACACACACACACACACACACACACACACACACACACAGCTCAGAAGTTAAGAACACTGCCTCTGTAGTAAGATAGGCCCAGTTGTGATTGTGGTATGTCATTTGCCTGACTGAATGACTTTAACCAAATTTTTTAACTTTTTATTTTTTTATTTTATTTATTTATTTATTTTTTTGAGACGGAGTCTCGCTCTGTCGCCCGGGCTGGAGTGCAGTGG
>NW_012119487.1:5287780-5300735 GCF_000951035.1 Colobus angolensis palliatus | reverse complement strand
GGCTAATTTTTTGTATTTTTAGTAGAGATGGGGTTTCACCATCTTGGCCAGGCTGGTCTTGAACTCCTGACCTCGTGATCCACCTGCCTCAGCCTTCCAAAGTGCTAGGATTACAGGCGTGAGCCAACTTGCCCTGCCGTGAAGATTAGTTTTAAAGTGCTTAGCACAGCATCAGATACATTTTAAGTGCTCAATAAATGATAGGTGTATTACTATTAATTTTATTTATTAAACATTTTTAAAATGATTTGAGAGCTCATTACAAGCTGTTTAAATGCTACACAATTATATTGTTATTGATGGTAGCTGTCAAATTTTTTTACATAGATCCAACACATTGCTTAGATATCTGGAAATACCTGATAGAATGATCACAGTGCAGAGGTGTGAGTGCTAGACACATACCCCTACACACACACAAATACACAAACTAACATTTCACTAATGCAGAACAAATGAGTTGTTTATATTCAAGCATGGTTATAAAGAGATTTTTAGTTGAAATGAAAATATTTCGGTGGTATTCATCTTGAAGTATAACAAATAAAACATTCCTTTGCTCCTAATTTTATTATATTGTTCTGTAAACACTTTTTTGTGTGTGTGAAAGAGACAACGATAAATTTAGCCAAGCACTTAAACAACAACCATGCAAATTATACAAAGATCCTTATCTATTCATTAAAGGACTGAAATGAAAGACATACACACATATACACACACCTATAGCATAGATTGACACAGTTGGCATGACAAATTTAGAGCATGTTTCCCTGTCTCTTTATTTTATAAGTTAGGAAATTAAGTGTTAAAAGGTTAGATGATTTGATTAAAATCCCACAGTAAATTGATGGCAGAAATGTAATTAAAGCCCCTCAGAATCATATCCTGTGCATCCCCCTCAAATGTGCCATGGCAAAGGACTTGCCTCAGCCATTCTTCCTCATTCCTCTTCTACATGCTGTTCACTCTCATGCCCTATTCTCAGATTAGATGCCACCTTTGGAAAATATTTCCTAGTTTTCCCAGAATGAATCTGGCATCCTGCCTTTAGGCTCCCAAAGTTCCCCTTTAAACCCCAGGATCAATCACACTGAACTCTAACTGTCTGTGTGCCTCCTCTATTAGACGTGATAACTTCAGGACACAGAATGTCATCTCTGTATCCCCTGACACCTAACCCAGGGACTGTCAATAGTGAGTATCTGTTGAATAAGTGAACTAACTAACCATCACAGGCTTCTCCAAAGAGAGGCAGGAAGGATGGGATCAAGGACATAGTGAGGAAATTAGCCTTGGAATGGGGGCAGAAGAGACCTTCATTAAAGACAAGAGCAAAGCAGAGGAGGATGAAGACGGAGAGAGATTTTTAAGTAAAAGGGATGGAAGCTTGAATGAGTACTTATTTTGCTCACAAAAATAGAACAAGGAGGAAACTGGATTTTATCGTTCTGTTTGTTCTCTGTCAAGTGAGCTCATATTTCTTAGGGTACATTAAGTTCAATTTAATCACTGACTACTTGGAAATGGTGTGATTTATTCAACTGTCTTCCCTTCTTGATATTTTGGATTGTTTCATGAGAAATAAGTAATGAGAAACTGCTTCAACAAATATAAGATATTATATAATACATGCATAGTACTGTGATATTTTCCTGATACAGATCCCTATTTCATAAAATGTATTATTTCTGAAACTTTAAAACTTTAAAATTCCTTGAGTATCTTAATTAGAAGCCCAGTATTTGTGTTTGTTGGTTTGTTTTAGCATTTACTAGATAGCATCTTGAATCTAACCTATCATCAAACTGAAGATGTACCAGAGAAAGTTAAACAAACAAATGAAATATTCAAGTAACAAAAAAATGTTGGTAGAGGAAACTGAAATAAAGGAATGTCAATGTCACAGAATTCAAAGTGCTGCATCATTATAGTCCATTTCCATATCCAGGAGTGGTGTTTTACTGCCACCAACAGGACAACAGGCATTACTTCATGAACATTACAAAACTAATGGGATGTACAAAATCATTGCAAATGCAAAAAAAAAAAAAAAAGTTTATGAGTTGTTTCATTTTTTTTTTTCAGGTGTTTAGACTTCTATTTTTGTAACACAAATATTAACTACAGAAACTACATTCCCAACTTCAGTTCTTCCTTAAGTCACTATCTTCAAACACAGAAACAAGAACTTTCAACCCAAGTTGGTACATCAAAGACTAGGCAGAACTGAAATCCATTTTCCAGTTTCAAGGTCTTTTGCTTTTCAGTTCTCTTCCTTTAACCCTACATGGCATTCCAATAAGGCCCTGTAGGGAGAGTAGCAGGTTGAGCCTCTTGAGCATGAATTGGTCCTTTTTTCCAATGCCAGCAGAAAGGGAAGGGGGAATTAAAATTTTATTTTAATTTAATTATGAATGTTTGATCATAATATACTAGATGTTGAGTTGTACATTGGGGAGTTTAAAAATAACGGCCGGGTGCGGTGGCTGACACCTGTAATCCCAGCACTTTGGGAGGCCAAGGCGGCTGGATCAGTTGAGGTCAGAAGTTTCAGACCAAACTGGCCAACATGGTAAAACCCCATCTCTACTAAAATTACAAAATAATTAGCCAAGTGTGGTGGTGTGCGCCTGTAATTTCAGCTACTTGGGAGGCTGAGGCAGGAGAATTGCTTGAACCTGGGAGGTGGAGGTTGCAGTTGAGCTGAGATCATGCCACTGCACTCCAGCCTGGGTAACGGAGGAAGACTCCATCTCAAAAATAAAAATAAAAAATGAATAATAACAATAAAAATAATACTTCAGTCCCACCTACATATTCAAAAGACATTAGTCTGGAGTACAACTCAGGAATCAGAAAAATTAAAAAACTGATTATAATACACAAATAATTCTAATATACAGTTAAGGCTGACAATCCCTGCTCTAACCAGTACATGAATATTCCTACTCTTTTTGTTCTGCAACTGCCAGCTTTAGAATATGGGGGTGGTGGTTGGAGTCGGGGAGAATGAGGCATTTAGGAATTTTAATTTTAAACAAACTCCTTGGGATTTAGATGATTATTAAGTATACCAATGGTTAAGACTCACTTTCAGTTCTACTGCTCTAGGGACTTACTATGACGTAACTAAAATACGTTGGGACACTCTCTTTTTGTAGACTGGTGGGCAGATTTTTTTTGGATTAAGAAGTAAGAGGAAGATGTCTTATTTGCTATTATGTATTACAAGGACTGCCAGATAGTACTTTTTTTTTTTTTTTTTGAGACAGTCTCACTCTGTTGCCTAGGCTGGAGTACAGTGGTGCCATCTCAGTTTACTATAGCCTCCACCTCCCAAGTTCAAGCAATTCTCCTGCCTCAGCCTCTGCAGTAGCTGGGATCACAGGCGCAGACCACCACACCCAGCTAATTTTTGAATTTTTAGTAGAGATGGGTATTGTCGTGTGGGGTTTTGTTGTGTTGGCCAGGCTGGTCTTGAACTCCTGGCCTCAAGTGATCGGCCCACCTCAGCCTCCCAAAGCGCTGGGATTATAGGAGTGAGCCACTGTGCCCAGCCAGATACTACTTTAAACAATTCAAGGAAAGGGACTATATTTCTTCCTGTATCTCCCTATCATGAAACATACTGCCTGGCTCATAACTGGTCCTCAAAAGTCATTGCTAAATGAATGTTAATATATAATGCATTTCATGGGTCCTAGGAGAGTTTTGAGTAGGAAATGGCAGATGAGTTGCTGGAGAGCAAGTGAAAGATTATGAAATGAGAAGGTTATTAAAGGTACTAAAAGTAAATAGCGGGAGGTTATTTTAGCTGTGGAAGGGACACTTAACTAAAAACCAGAGCAGGATGGGACACACAGAGTGGGCTTAGGAGAGAGCTTCCAGCCCAGTGACAGTAAGCTGGAAGGCTTTTGACAGGGGCCAAAATGATGAATATGAAAGGCTATTTATCCTAGGAAATTCCAGATAGATTCTGAGACATGGAAACCAGGCCTGTAGTAGCAAGCTACTGACATGAGGAAAGTTTAGATCAAGAAAGTTTAACTGTAAGTTTGGTTACAGTTAAGCGTTTAGATTCTACTTGAAATATAAATCAGAGCCACACACACATTACTTCTAAGCCCCTCGGCTAAGATCAACTGTAGTACCAGACAAGCAACATGGAAAAAAGATAAACAAATTGTACTGTAATATAAATATATTTCTTGTTTTTTATGTAGAGATAGCTGAATACTAAAGCCTTCCTTTCTAATAGCTGAATACTAAAGTAAGTGAAATAGGCAGAGACAAATGAATAATATCTGTTAGAAAAATTTCAAAATTAAGCAAGTAGATAAGGAGGTGGTGGTGATGAAATCGCCTTTGCAAAAATTATAACAGTGAGAAAATTATGGCAGTGCGGAAGATATGATCTAGCAAACTCCCCTCTCACCTTTAGCCTTCAAGCTGCCGTTCATTAAGCCAAACTAACTTTGGGAAACATTTTGTTTATAGTTTAAATGATAAAAGCCTTTCCCCAAAACTCAACCAACGTTGTAAAGCTAATGAGAGACCATCAGGCTAGAGAGATAGAGGAGCTTGAATTCTGCTATGGTGTGGACATGACTGTCAGCCATTATTCTGGAGGTCACAAGATAGGCAACTTCCCCAATTACTCCTGTAGATAACATCACTATTATAGAACTTAAGATTGGCCTTTTGGGATATCTTTTCAGGTTTTGCATGACACCAATGGCTCCACCTAGACCCACCAACTGCTCCTGTGGCTCCACGCAGAAGTAACTCAGCACACAAGATGACCGTTTTCCACACGCCTATGACTGCACCTCCAACCAATCAGCAGCAAGTATCCATTGTCTAGCCACCTCCACCCCTTCTTCCAAACTACTTTTGGAAAATCCCTAACCCTCAATGAGATTGATTTGAGTAATAACTCCATCACCTGCATAGTGTGGCTGTCTTCATATCAATTAATCTCTTTCTTTACTGCAATGCTCCATGAATTGATTTTGTTTGTGCAGTGGGCAGGAAGCACCTGTCAGGTGGTTACAGTGATAATGGTGATAGTAGTAATCCAGAAATGAAGTTCTAAGGAAAACAAATTTTTTCTGAAAGAGAGTAAAAGAGATCAGGAACAAGACACTAGTTCTTGCCACTTCCATTCAACTTACTGTTAGCAGTGAATCTTTACAGGTCTGCAGCAACTTGATTCTTGCCTCCTCGATAAGAAGAATTTGTTCAAGAGGGCATAAGGCAGAGTGAGAGATCAAGGCAAGTTTCTGTGTAGGAGTGACAATTCATTAAAAACTTTCAGAGCAGGAATGAAAGGAAGTAAAGTATTCTTGGAAGAGAGCCACACGGGCAACTTGAGAGATCCAAGTGTACTGTCTGACCCCTGACTTAGGGTTTTATACATTGGCATAATTCCAGGGTTTGTGTTTCTTCCCCCCAGATTCTTCCCTTGGGGTGGGCTGTCCACATGCACAGTGGCCTGCCAGCCCTTGGGCGGGGCCACATGTACAGTGTGTTTACCGAAGTTGTGCGCATGCTCATTTGAGATATTTTTTCCCTTACCAGTCAAGTGTTCCCAGAGGAGGGTCATATACCAGTGAAACGCCACCATTTTGCCCCCTAGTGGGCATGCTTGAATTGAGCCTATTCACCCAAATCCTGAGATCTTATTAAGAAGCTGCTGATCACCAGCTTCAGGTGTTTTCTATCTATTGGGAGACAGCCTTTCCCTGGCAGAAGCTACAACCAACTATTATCTTAGGTAGTTTAACAACTGCCTGACCATTACCTGATGGTGACCTGACATTCCAGGGGAGGAGGGCCCTCTCCTGTCCTGTTCATGTCTGCCTAGTTACCTATTCTAACAGTACTGCAGGTTTTAGTCAGAGGAATTAGGCAAGAAAAAGAAAGAAAAGGCATCCAAACCAGAAAGGAAGTAAAACTCTCTCTACAAGATGACTGATACAGCTTGGCTCTGTGTCCCCACCCAAATCTCACCTTGAATTGTACTCGCATAATTCCCACGTGTTGTGGGAGGGAGCTGGTGGGAGACAATCCAATCATGGGGGTGGTTTCCCCCAAACTGTTCTCAGGGTAGTGAGTAAGTCTCATGAAATCTGATGGTTTGGTAAGGGGAAACTCGTTTCACTTTGCTCTCATTCTCTCTCTTGCCACAGTCGCGTGAGACGTGCCTTTCACCTTCAGTCATGATTGTGAGGCCTCCCCAGCCACGTGGAACTGTAAGTCCAATAAATCCCTTTCTTCCGTAAATTGCCCAATCTCAGGTATGTCTTTTTTTTTTTTTTTTTTTTTTTTTTTTTTTGAGACGGAGTCTCTCTCTGTTGCCCAGACTGGAGTGCAGTGGTGTGATCTCGGCTCACCGCAACCTCCACCTCCTGGGTTCAAGCAATTCTCCCATCTCAGCCTCCTGAGCAGCTAGGATCAGAGGTGCGTGCCACGACACCCGGCTAATTTTGTATTTTTAGTAGAAATGGGGTTTCTCCATGTTAGCCAGGGTGATCTCAAACTCCTGATCTCAGGTGACCTGCCCACCTCGACCTCCCAAAGTGCTGGGATGAGCCACTGTGCCTGGCCAAAATTGTACATTTTATGTTATGTATATTATACTACAATAAACAAAAGTAAAGGTAGTGAAGATTAGTTGGTTTTTTGTTGTTGTGGTTGTTGTGTTTTGAATCAGAGTCTCACTCTGTCGCCCAGGCTGTAATGCAGTGGCGTGATCTCAGCTCACTGCAACATCCGCCTCCCGGCTTCAAGCAATTCTCTGCCTCAGCCTCCCGAATAGCTGGGATTACAGGCACCCACCACCATGCCCGGCTAATTTTTTGTATTTTTAGTAGAGACGGGGTTTCACCATGTTAGCCAGGATGGTCTCGATCTCCTGACCTCGTGATCCGCCCGTCTCGGCCTCCCAAAGTGCTGGGATTACAGGCTTGAGCCATCAGGTATGTCTTTATCAGCCGCATGAAAACGCACTAATACAATGACATCTTGTATTTCAAAAATCTTGGGAAACACACAATACACATACATGAATATTAAAGCTGAAAATGAGTTCAGCAAGGTTGCAGGTTATAAGATCAATATAGAAAAGTCAGTTGTATTTAATCCAGGAGGCGGCGCTTGCAGTGAGCTGAGATTGCACCACTTCACTCCAGTCTGGGTGACAGAGTGAGACTCTGTCTCAAAAAAAAAAGTCAGTTGTATTTTTGGATACCAGTAATGACGCAGTGAAAATGAAATTAACAAACAATTCAATTCACAATAGCATCAAGCAGAATAAAAGTCAGAATTAAATTTTAAAAAGTGCTTTAAGACTTTTGTATGCTAAAAACCATAAAGTATCATCAAAAGAAATTAAATAAGACCCAAATAAATGTGAAAACACCTCATGTTCATGGATCAAAAATCTCAATATTTTTAATGTTGATGAAGAGTTTGTAAAATATTTGAAGAGGTTTATTCTGAGCCAAATATAAATGACCAATGGCCCACGACACAGCCCTCAGATCATGAAAACATGTGCCCAAGGTGGTCGGAGAACAGCTTAGTTTTATACATTTTAGGAAGACATGAGACATCAATCAAATACATGGAAGATGTACGCTGGTTCAGTCCAGAAAGCTGAAACAACCGAAAGTGAGGGCTTCCAAGTCACACGTAGATTCAAAGATTTTCTTATTGGCAATTGGTTGCAACAGTTAAGTTGTTTTCTAAAGACTTAGGAATGTCTGGGTTAAGATAACGGGTTGTGGATACCATGGTTTTATCATGCAGGTGAAGCTTCCAGATAGCAGGGTTGGAGAGAATGGATTGTAAATGTTTAACAGACTTAACAAGTCTTTTCTATTGGTAATTCCAAAAGGGAAGATGGCATAATGGGGCATGTCTGACTCCCACCTTCCCCCATCATGGGCTGAGTCTGATTTTTCAGGTTACCTCTGAGATGCCCTTCTCAAGGGGCTGAGGTAAGAGGATGGTCAGGGGGCTTAGGATTTTATTTTTGGTTTACATTCAGATGGCATTACTCCTCAACGGATACAGATCCAAAGCAATCCCTATTAAAATCCTATTGCCTTTTTTACAGAAACTGACAAACTGATCCTAAAATTCATATGAAAATGCAAGGGACCTGGAAGAGCCAAAACAATCTTGAAAGGGAAGAACAGGGCCGGGCGCGGTGGCTCAAGCCTGTAATCCCAGCACTTTGGGAGGCCGAGACGGGTGGATCACGAGGTCAGGAGATCGAGACCATCCTGGCTAACACGGTGAAACCCCGTCTCTACTAAAAAATACAAAAAACTAGCCGGGCGAGGTGGCGGGCGCCTGTAGTCCCAGCTACTCCGGAGGCTGAGGCAGGAGAATGGCGTAAACCCGGGAGGCGGAGCTTGCAGTGAGCTGAGATCCGGCCACTGCACTCCAGCCTGGGCAACAGAGCGAGACTCCGTCTCAAAAAAAAAAAAACAAACAAACAAACAAAGGGAAGAACAAAGCTGAAGAACGCACACTTCCTTATCTCAAAACTTACTACAAAGCTACAGTAATCAAGACTGTGGCACTGGTGTAAGAACAGACACGCAGATAAGGTAACAGAGAGTCCAGAAATAAAACTGTGTCTATGGTCAACTGATTTTTGACAAGAATGCCAAGACCATCCAAAGGAGAAAGAAGAGTCTTTTCAACAAATGGTATGGGGACAAGTAGACAGCCATGTGCTAAAGGATGAAGGTGTACCCCTAGTGTATTGGTATGCTACGGCTGCCATAAAAAGGAATCACAGACTGGGTTGCTTAACAACAATGATTTATTTTCTCACAGTTCTGGAGGCTAGAAGTCCAAGATCAAGGTGTCAGCAGGGTTTGTTTCTTCTGAGGCTACTCACACTTTGGCTTGCAGATGGCCTTCTTCTCCCTGTGATTTCATATGGTCTTCTCTCCATACATGCCTGCGTCCCAATCTCCTCTTAAGGATATCAGTTATATTGGACTAGGGCCCACCCTAATGAGCTCATTTTAACTTAATTACCTCTTTAAAGACCCTATTTCCAAATACTGTTACAGTCTGAGTAACTAGGGGTTATGACTTCAACATATGAATTTTGGGGGTGGGGGGAAACACAATTCAGCCATAATGCCCTGCCTTATATCATATACAAAAATTAACTCAAAATGCATTAAAGACCTAAATGTAAAAGCTACAATTATAAAACCCTTAAAGAAGAAATTTTCATGACCTTAGATATGACACCAAATGCACAAACAACAAAAGAAAAAATAAATTGGACTTCATTAAAATTAAAAATGTTTGTATTTCAAAGGACATTATCTAGAAAATGAAAAGACAGTCCACAGAATGGGAGGCAATACCCAGCACATATAAAGAACTGTTACAACTCAGCCTGGGCAACTTAGTAAGATCCTGTCTCTAAAAAAAAAAAAATTTGCTGGATGTGGTGGCACATGTGTAGTCACAGCTACCTGGGAGCCTGACGTGGGAGGATCCTTTGAGCTCAGGAGTCTGAAACTGCAGTGAGCCATGATTATGCCACTGCATTACAGCCTGGGCAACAGAAAGAGACCCTGACTCAAAATATATATATATATCTGTTAAAACTCAACAATAAAAGTGCAGTAAACCCAATTAGAAAGTGGGCAAAGTATCTGAACAGCCATTTCTCCAAAAAAGATATACAAATGGCCAATAAGCACATGAAAATATGTTCAGATGAGGTTGCGTGCATTTGGGGTGGTATGGCTGTAGACTTGAAAAGATGTTCAACATCAGGAGAATGCAAATCAAAACACAACAAGATGTCACTTCATGCCCACTAAGGCGGTTATAATAAAAAAATAAGGTAGACAATAACAAGTGTTAGCAAGGATGTGGAAGAATCAGAACCCTCATTGTTTCGATTGTCTCCTATTCACCCTGCTAATACGGGAGGAATTCCTGCCCTACGGTTGCAAACATGGTCCAACACACCTGATATAGACAGATAAGATTGACAGGAGCTTATTAGTAACATGTATTCACATCCCCAAGGGAGGAAAACATCATGTAAGGCCTGGATTAAAAAACAGTGAACAGTCAGGGGTGTGGGAGGCAGCCTTTATGGTATCAAGAGAGTGCAGTGCCCCCTAGCTCCCCTGGGAGGATGTAATTGGCTTATTTCAGTAATGACACAGGCTGGCAAGGAACTGAAGCTTGCTACTCAGGGATAAGAAAGAACAGTGCCACTGGGTATAGTGGCTAATGCCTATAGTCTCAGCTGCTTTACAGGCTGAGGCAGGAGGATTGAGTCCAGGAATTGGAGGTTACAATGAGCTATGATTATGCCAGTGCACTCCAACCTGGGCAACAGAGTGAGATCTCAGCCCTAAAAAAAAATCAAAGAAAAGAACAGTGTCTCATCCTTTGGTTAAGGAGGGTTGTTTGGCTAGGAAACCTTATCCACAGGAGCACAATAAGGAGGAGACCTTGCACTTAGGTGATTGGAGACCTTCCTGGTTTCTGCCAGATGTTGAGGCAGCACATAATATTGGGCTTTAATTTTAGGCCTTACAACATACTTATACGTTGCCTCAGGGGATGTAATGGTGCAGCTACTTTGGAAAACAGTCTGGCAGCTCCTCAAAAAGCTAAACACAGAATTACCATATGATCCGGGAATTCTGTTCCTAGGCATATACCCAAGAGAACTGAAAGCATATATTCACAAAACCTTGTACACAAATGTTCACAGCGGTTAACAGTCAAAATGGAAACAACTGAAATGTTATTAACTGATTAATGGATAAATAAAATGTGGTACATCTGAATAATGGAATATTATCTAGCAATAAAAAGGAATTAAGAACTGATACATGCTACGACACGGATAAACCTTGAAAACATTATGCTAAGGAAAAAAAGTCAGTCACAAAAGACCACTTATATGATCTCATTTATATGAAATGTTCAGAAGAAGTAAATCCACAGAGATAGAAAACAGATTAGAAGTTGTCAGGTGGTGACAGGATGGGGAAATGAGAAGTGGCTACTATGCTCATGGAGTGATAAGAATGTTTTAGAATTAGATAAAGGTGATGGGTGCATAAGTTTGTGACAGTCCGAGAAACCACTAATTGTACCTTTTTAAAGGGCATTTTATGACATACAAATTATATCTCAATAATGAAAATGAGAGAAGCTAAATACTGGGGACAAGAGCAATTAATTTCAAAGCTTTGAAAAGCAAAGGAGGCCAGGCACGGTGGCTCATGCCTGTAATCCTAGTACTTTGGCAGGCCAAGGCGGGTAGATCACTTTAGGCCAGGAGTTTGAGACCGGCTTGGCCAACATGGTGAAAGCTTGCCTCTACTAAAAATACAAAAATTAGCCAGGTGTGGCAGCATATGCCTGTAGTCGCAGCTATTCCGGAGGCTGAGGCACAAGAGTCTCTTAAACCTGGGAGGTGGAGGTTCCAGTGAGCAGAGATAGAGCCACTGCATTCCAGCCTGAGCAACAGAGCTGCAATCTATCTTTAAAAAAAAAAAAAAAAAAAAAGCAAAGGAGACCTAGCTTGAAAAAAGCTGCTATCCTGGCAGAATTCTTATTCATATACACATAGGAGGAATTGAGGGAAAAGAAAACCTATGCTTTCTCAAGTTGACTCTAAGTCAGTTAGTCAATAAATATTTATTAAGTGCCTACTATGTGCCAGCAACTCCAATACAAAGGCAAACTAGTGGGCAGACCCCATATAGAGATTAACTACAAGGAGGAAGACAACCAACCAACCATTTAATCAGGTATCAGTCCCAGGTGTGCAAAGGACTGCCAAATAGATGTTCTAGAGCCTGCATTTTCACTGTCTAAACTAAGTTGCAGAAGGCACAGAAAGTCCCTAACATAGTGAAGCTAAATGGAAATTAGCTTATTGAAGAGAGGGAGAAAGAGCATTCCTGGCAGAGGAAACCAGTACATGTGATGGCTCTTAAGTGAAAGACAGATTGGTCTATTGGGAAGACCTGAAAGAAGTACATTATGTCTTGATTGAGAGAGTGCAAATAAGAGGGAAGGAAGGGGCAGTTGAGGATGGAGAGGTAGGTTGTGCCAGATCATAAAAACTATGTGGACTGTGTCAAAATTGTGAACTTTATCCTAAGAGCAATGGAGGCCTTTGAAGGACTTTAAGCAAGAAAGAAGTTACTTCTCTGACCTCATCTCCTACCGCCCTTCCCTCACTCTCTTGTTGTAGTCTCGTTGGCTTCCTTCTGTCCCTCAACACTCAGTCAACACTCCCAGGTCAGAGCATCTCCTCACTACCTTCAGTCTTTGTCCAAATGTCACCCTCTAGTTGGGGCCTATCCTGACTACCCTATTTAACACTGCAGCCTACCCATAACTTCCACTACCCTGCAGTACTTTTCCTTTTCCCCATAACACTATAACTTCTAATATACTGCATTCATATATTTATTATGTTTATTGTTGATATGGTTTGGCTGTGTCCCCACCCAAACCTCATCTTGAATTCTAACTCCCACAATTCCCATGTATCGTGGGAAGAACTCGGTGCAAGGTAATTAAATCCTGGGGGCGGGTCTTTCCCATGCTGTTCTCCTGGTAGTGAGTAAGTCTCATGAGATCTGATGGTTTTTAAAACGGGAGTTTCCACCATCTGGGAAGTGAGGAGCGCCTCTGCCCAGCCCCCGCACCGTCTGGGAAGTGAGGATTGCCTCTGTCTGGCCACCCAAGAGTCTGGGAAGTGAGGGGCCGCCTCTGCCTGGCCGCCCCACCGTCTGGGAAGTGAGGAGCGTCTTTGCCTGGCTGCCCCACCCTCTGGGAAGTGAGGAGCGCCTCTCCCTGGCGCCCGCACTGTCTGGGAAGTGAGGAGCACCCCTGCCTGGCCACCCCACCATCTGGGAAGTGAGGA
>NW_012119487.1:5276694-5287537 GCF_000951035.1 Colobus angolensis palliatus | reverse complement strand
TCTCCCTGGCCCCCGCACTGTCTGGGAAGTGAGGAGCGCCTCTTCCTGGCTGCTGTGCAACCATACAAGTATGAAGTGGCAGCCTTGTGTGTGATCTTTCTGCCCTCCTCAGGTTTGCATTTTCGACATTAAAGTTTACTTTTAAGTTAAAATAAATAAATAAATACAAACAGGAGTTTCCCTACACAAGCCCTCTCTCTTTGTCTGCTGCCATCCATGTTGGATGTGACTTGCTCCTCCTTGCCTTCCTTCATAATTGTGAGGCCTGGCCCAGCCATGTGGAACTGTACGTCCATTAAACCTCTTTCTTTTGTAAATTGCCCAATCTTGTGTATGTCTTTATCAGCAGTGTGAAAATGAACTAATACAATTATCAACTGTCTCTTGCTAGAACATAATTTCCACAGAGACAAGTAGCTTTGTTACTCTAGTTCACTGATCTATTCAAGTACATAGAACAGCATCTGTCTCTAAATAGGTGTTTAGTAAATATTGTTGAATAATAACTAAAATCTGCTTTAATAGTATTAAAAAATCGAAAAACAACAGACCCTGGGTGAGGTTGCAGAGTAAAGAGAACGCTTATGCACTGTTGGTGGGAATATAAATTAGTTCAGTCACTATGGAAAGCAATTTGGCAATTTCTAAAGAACTTAAAACAGAACTACCATTTGACCCAGCAATCCCATTACTGTGTGTATGTCCAAAGGAATATAAATTGTTCTACCATAAAGACACATGCACATGTATCTTCATCGCAGCACTGTTCACAACAGCAAAGACATGGAATCAACCTAGATGCCCATCAACAGTACACTGGTTAAATAAAATGTGGTACATAAACACCATAGAATACTATGCATCCATAAGGAGAATGAGATCATGTCCTTTGCAGCAGCATGGATGCAGCTGGAGCCATCATCCTAAGCAAACACACACAGAACAGAAAACCAAATACCACATGCTCTCACTTATAAGTGGGAGCTAAACATTGAGTACACATGGACACAAAGAAGGGAACAACAGACATGGGGCCTACTTGAGGGTGGAGGAGGGTGAGGATCCAAAAACTACCTATTGGGTACTATGCTTATCACCTGAGTGAAGAAATAATCTGTATACCAAACCCCCATGACACACAATTTATCTATATAACAAACCTACACAAGTACCCCTGAAATTCAAAGTTAAAAAAAAAAAAAAAAGTCTGCTTTAAAAAGACTACTCTACTGGCAGTGTGGCAATGGACTGAACAACGGTCAAGAGTATATGGGGAAAGTGCAGTCACCCACTTCTGTCAGTTCCACTGCTAACACTCAAATTCAAGCCACCATCTTCTCAAACTTACCTCTTCCATAAACCTCGGCATGATCTAACTAATCATATTGATATGGTTTGGATGTTTGTCCCCTCCAAATCTCAGGTTGAAGTGTAATCCCCAATATTGGAGGTAGGGCCTAGTGGGAGGCATTTGGGTCACAAGGGTAGATCCCTCATGAATGGCTTATTGCCATCCCCTTTCTAATGAGCTAGTTCTCACTCAGTGGGTTCACATGAGATCTGGCTGTTGTAAAAGAGTCTGGGACCTCCCCCTTCTGTCTCTTGCTTCTCCTCTTGTCATGTGATATATAGCTCCCCTTGCTTTCTGCCATGATTGTAAGCTTTCTGAGGCCCTCACCAGAAGCAGATACCAGTACTATGTTTTGTGTATAGCCTGTTAAACTGTAGGCCAAAATAAAACCACTTTTCTTATCTTATCTTTTTTTTTTGGAGACAGAGTCTCACTCTGTTGCCCAGGCTGGAGCACAGTGGTGCAAGTTCAGCTTACCGCAACCTCCGCCTCCCAGGTTCAAGCGATTCTCCCGCCTCAGCCTCCCGAGTAGCTGGGACTACAGGTGCATACCACCATGCCTGGCTAGTTTTTTTAGTAGAAACAGGTTTCACCATGTTGGCCAGGCTGGTCTCGAACTCCTGACCTCCAGCAATCTGCCCACCTTGGCCTCCCAAAGTGCTGGGATTACAGGCATGAGCCAATGTGCCTGGCTCAAACTTATTCTTCTTCTTCTTCTTTTTTTTTTTTAATAAATTATCCATCCTCAAATGTTTCTTTATAGCAATGCAAGAAAGAACTAACATATATATTCATTTATTTGTTTAATTACTATCTTTCTTTCATTGGAGTGCAAGTTCCATGAAAGCAGGATCTTTCCTGGTTACTACTTTATCTCCAATGCCTAGAACAGTGCCTGGCACTTCATAGGTATCCAATTTTTGTTACTACAGGAGGTCCTGCAATAATCCAGGAGGCCATCATTTTCCTGGAAAATTTGGTGGCCTAAAACCTACCAAAGTAAGAATAGGAGGAAAGTGGGAAGATTCTAAAAATTTTCAAGAAGTAGAATCCACAGGATTTGGTGATTGAACAGATATGGGGTATTAAGAAGAGAGTTAAGGATAACTTCTAGGTTTCTGGTTTGAGCAGCTGGGTGGAGTCCTTACTGAAGTGGAGGTTACTAGAGGAAAATTACATTTGGGAGGGCACATTATTTCAGTTTTGACTTTTGATGTGCCTCTGAAACACCCAAGTCGACATGTTCAGTTCACAGCCAAATATGTGGGTTTGGATTAAATATAAATGAGAGTAAACATCAACCTAAGTGCCCATCAACTGAGGAGTAGATGAGAACATGTGATATATTAATATATACACCATGGAATACTACTCAGCCTTAAAAAAGAACGAAATAATGTCTTTTGTAGCAACTTGAAAGAAGAGGCCATTATGCTAAGTGAATTAACTCAGGAATGGAAAATCAAATACCGCATGTTCTCACTTAGAAGTGAGAGCTAAGTTATGGGTATGCAAAAGCATACAAAATAGAAAGTGGACACTGGAGACTCAGAAGGGGAAAGAGTGGGAGTGGAGTGAGGGATTAAAAAAATAAAAATAAATGAGAGTAAACATTTATAGATGAAACCAGGGGAATGAACAGGATCAACAAAGGAGAAGCAAGAAGTGACTTCCTAGAGGCTGGAGATATGTAGAACTCCAAGTTAATGGCTAGGGAAAAAAAGGAAACGAGGGAAAAAAAAAAGAGAGAAGTAGCAGAGGGGGAGATAAAAGAAAGGACAGAAGCCGAGGGAAGATGTTTCAGAAACATAAAAAAAGAAGTGGAAAAAAAAGGAAGCGTTGTGTCTGTCATTATGCTTTTTGACAACTGTTGAAGGATCAAGTAAGATATCAAAAAAGCTTCAATGGAATGGTAAGGAAAAACTATACTGGAAAGAGCTGAAAAGCCAAAAACATCAAAGATATACTTCAGAACTTTTTTTTTTTTTTTTGAGATGGAGTCTCACTCTGTTGCCCAGGCTGGAATACAATGGTGCGATCTTGGCTCACAGCAACCTCTGCCTCCCAGGTTCAAGTGATTCTCATGCCTCAGCCTTCCAAGTAGCTGGGATTACAGGTGCCCACCACCATGCCTGGCTGTTTTTTGTATTTTTAGTAGAGATGGGGTTTCATCATGCTGGCCAGGCTGGTCTCGAACCCTTGAACTCAGGTAATTCACCCACCTCAGCCCCACAAAGTGTCAGAACTTTTATATAAGCCCTTCCAAACTAAGAGAAGGTCCAGGCTTCTAGAATTTAGCCATGATTCACTGCTTCCCTAAAGAAACTGGATATTCTCCCAAAAAAAGAAAATAATAGTGGACTCTTCGAAGCTGACTGAAGAGCTTTATTTATATGATTTAGTAATAAAAAGATAAAAAGATTACTAAATCATTACTTTTAAACTGCTTTGCTTTATATTTATATTTATTACATTTACATATTTATGTATAAATATATAAATGTATATATTTGTTTATATATTATATTTACACTGATATTGATAACTTGCTTTCAATTTCCTTAAAGGTGCTTGTTTAGCAATTCTGGTTTTTTTGAAGAGTATAGGAAAATGCATTCTCACGTTGCTGGCAGAGAAGAATTTTGTAATATGTATTCAAAATCAAAATCTGGTTACAGTCTGACCTAGCAATTCCATTTCTAGAAATTTACCCCAGAGATATCAGATAAGTACGCAAAGATGAAAGTTTAAGGATATATGTTACGGTTTGGTTTAACAGGAAATTCTGGAAACAAATGTCCATAAAAAGTAAATATAAAATTGGTTAAATAAATTATGGTATAGGGGAAAGTTCTAGTGGCTTGAGCGGACGGGTGGCAGGAGGAACCATTATGAGAACTGAAGCTGACGATTAAACCTGAACAGGATCAAGATTACAACCTCCCAAAAGCACCGAGACTTTGTGGCAGAGTCCGTGGGAGAAAAGCCAGGAGGAAGCCTGGCTGGGATTGGTGAAGTTATGGACAAGAAGCTGCAGGAAAGGGGCTTTGACAAGGCCTATGTTGTCCTTGGCCAGTTTCTGGTGCTAAAGATGAAGACCTCCTCCGAGAATGGCTGAAGGACACTGGTGGTGCCAATGCCAAGCAGCACCAGGACTGCTTCGGACGCCTTCGAGAGTGGTGTGACATCTTCTTGTGGTGCTTTCTGGGAAGCCCTCAATCCCCAGCCCTCAACCAGAGTTTGCAACTGAGTAGGGACTCCTCCCCTGTCCTCAACAAAGGAAAAGACTACTATTGTCCTACTCACCTACAATGTACTCCAGGGACTTTTGGGAGTTTTCTCTCCTAACCATTTTAACTTTTTGGATTCTCGCTCTTGCATGCCTCCTGTCTTCCTTTTTCCCCTGCCAGTTCCCTGGGGACAGTTACCAGCTTTCCTGAATGGATTCCTGGCCCCATCCCTCACCCCCACCCTCACTTTCAGTCCATTTGATACCATTTGGCTCCTTCTTTCGCAGAAAAGTCACTGTCCTTGTAAAGTTTTTTAGATCAATGAAGTCAGTGGCTTTCAAAAAAAAAAATTATGGTACCGGGCAGGGTGCAGTGGCTCACGCCTATAATTCCAACACTTGGGGAGGCCAAAGTGGGTGGATCACCTGAGGTCAGGAGTTCAAGACCAGCCTGGCCAACATGGTGACACCCCATCTCTAGTAAAAATACAAAATTTAGCAGGACTTGGTGGCTTGCACTTGTAATCCCAGCTACAAGGGAGGTTGAGACAGGAGAATCACTTGCAACCCGGGAGGCGGAGGTTGCAGTGAATCAAGATCGTGCCACTGCTCTGCAGCATGGGCAACAGAACCAGAATCCGCCTCAAAATAAATTATGGCATATACAATAGGATAAAAACAGTCAAAAGAAAATTCTGTCTCTAACAGAATTTAGAGACAGAGGTGCTAAATAGCACCTCAGTATACTGTAGTACTGAGTGCTACGCATCAATCATATATTAACTCATTAAACTCTGACAACAATCTTATGAGACTGGTATTACTAATATTCCCCCATTTAAAAAATGGAGAAACTGTAATTTACCTAAGACCATTGGATAAATTGTTTTTAATGAATCTGAACTTAAGTAGTCTGGCTCCAATGTCCACATGCTTTTAACCATTACATATGTTTAGTGAGATGGAAAGATATTCATGATATACTAAATGAAAAAGAGTATTGTTCAACAGCATTTTTTGAAAGAAAATAAATTTATGTGCATCCTTTCACACTGTTCTTCTGGATTTTCTCCCATTTTCTCATCTTATCTCAAACCCAGATTAAAAATATACATACATACATACATATGTGTATAGGTAGGTAATGCATACTTATCATAGACCAAAGCATGGGATAAAGACTTTATACCAAGTTTTTATTATGGTTATCCCTGGGAATGGGATTATGATTGGGCCTTATTTATCTCTGTAGTGTTTGCATATACACATAGGACACGAAACGAGCATATAATACTTTGGGAAGGCCAGAGAAAAGCACTCTATCATTTGCTTTTAACCACGGTCAGCAAACAAAAAACCTATTCTGATTGAAAAATTTCTGTGCCCAACATGAAGTGGCTAAGATCAATTCTGACTCATCATCTCCAGTCTATTAAATCTATTGAATGTATTCTATGACCACCTAATGTTTCATATAAGTAAATAAATTACATTTGGAGGAATATAACTGAACTACCTACTAGACACAAAATGATTTCATGATGCTGCCTAGTATTGTGAATCATTCTTTTAGCTCAGTAGCTTTCTAGCTACCTGATAGGCTATTACTAACCAAAAAGAAGCTGATCCCGTTCAGAAAGTAGGTGTCTTTAAAACCAAACTGAGCAACAGAGAATTCATCCTGTATCTATCCCATTCAAAAACATTATAAATCCAATTTTCCCACTACTGAGACAAAAGTCTTTAGGTGGTCTTGGGCTTTGATCTCTCAATCATCAACTAGGGGCTGGGAGAAGAATTAGATGTTTTTCTCTGGCTAATACCATTAGTCTTCCACAAATATAACACCTAGACATTTAATATATGTTAATGAGATAATCTGTTAGTACTTAACACAGAGTATAAATGTTCAAGAAATGTTAGGTCTGTCCCCTCATCACAAGAAATGCTTGTAATACAGAGATATCTGAAGTCTCTCTGTAGCTATACTGAAAATTCGTTAGGCTCAATTCATAAGCACTTTGAAAGCCAGGCTCATTGGCTCACACCTATAATCCCAATGCTTTGAGAGGCCAAGGCAGGAGGACTGCTTGAGTCCAGGAATTTGAGACCAGCCTGGGCAACATAGTGAGACCCCTGTCTCTACAAAATTTTAAAAATTAGTTGGGCATGGTGGCATCTACCTGTAATTCTAGCTCCTCAAGAGGCTGAGGTGGGAGGATCACTTGAGCCCAGGAATTTGAGGCTGCAGTAAGCTATCACCACGCCACTGTATTCTAGCCTAGGCAACAGAGTGAGCAGAATGAGACCCTGTCTCAAAAACCAAAAAACAAAACAAAACAAAACAAAACAACAACAACAAAAACCCTCAGCAATTTGAAGTTCTCCAAAGTTTTAAATTTTGATATAAACAAATATATATAATTTTTCTGGTATACTATACTAGTTTAGGTATTCTTTTTTCCAAGTGATGGCAATAGATGATTAAAGTACACTTCAGTTTAGTCCCATATACACTTTGTCTATGGGGGGGTCAGCTTCAGGATTCATATAAGGAAGTTACATAAATATAGGGCACTAGTGATGAGAAGGCTCTTTTTATCTTCTCTAACTAGTAAAATTCTCTAAGATGATGCTAGAAGAGTGCCCATGTATTGCTAAAGAAGACAGAAAAAGCCTTCCTGCCCAGTGGCCAGAGAATGTCCTCTGTAGAGGTCTTGTCTGGGTTAACATGGACAAAATACACGAAAATAATATGAACAAGTCAACATGTCAATCAAGAAGATAACTTACTAATGTATATAGTATTAAGTTGACACAGGGTATAGGTCTGATATCCAGAGAGGTAGTCCTGGGTTACTCAAAACACAGATTAAACATGCAGTGAAAGCACTGGTAAAGATGAGTCACCAAAAAAATGAGGAAAGGCATTTTGGGAAAGACATAATATCTGAGAGTTTAAAAAATTAGATATAATATGAGAAATCAGAACTTTCTTGGACCGCCTTATACTTACTTTATGTTTTAATATTGTTTTTAGTCTGAATTACATACACTTTCAATGCTTAGGCATTCTAAAAGTCTTATTCCAGCCCTGTTGAGAGGACATGTTGGAAAGTTTCGGCTTGGATTTGTTTTAATAAAAGAAAAAAAATTAGAGATCAAAACCCATGACTTCGTTAAAGGACACAGCAAATATGTTTGTGTTATTTTATTTAAAATATTTTTCTATTTTCTAAATAGCTTTGGCATAAAAAATATATAAACACAAATGATTTAATTTTAAAAAGTGCATGTTACAAACTTCACAAAGAGCAAATGTGTAATAGAATAAGAGATGAGGAACAGAAACCCACTGACTGAGTTGCAGAGGGCCTGTACTATTTCATGCCTTTGTTTAGAATCAAGGTTATGTTAATGATTAGGTATAGTTAAGGCTCTCCTAACATATCAAGAGGTCCTCCTATGATACCACGTCACTATCTTTTGAGGGATTCAGAAGAATGATAAGGGATCTAGGAATATATTCTGAGTCACCTTGTAAAGAACGATAATAATGACAGCTAACATTTACTAGGCAGTAAAATGTTCTAGATACTACATTAAGGACTTATTTGATCATCTCAATTCTTTTAACAATCTCATATATTAATTTCTATTATTATCTCAAAACTCAGACTCTGCGCACTTAGAATAATTTGCTTAAGGTCATGCGGTAGGGTTGAAATTAGAAGCAAATCTGTCTGAGTCCAAGTCTGCCATTTTAACCACCATGTTATACTGGGGAAAGAGTAAGCCTGTGCCTTTGAGGCAATTATCACCTTTAATATCAGAATGTCTTCTTTGACTGAAGGACAAAAACCAGCTGGGTTATTTTCACCAACTCTGCAGCAAATGTCTTGCAGTTACCACATTATTAAAGCTGTATGGTATGTTGACATAACCAACAAGGTAATTACAATAGAATTCTAAAGTGTTTTATAAATTTCTAACTATCATAGAAAGAACTGCAAATTGAAATGTAGTAGTTCCTGTTTTAGTCAGCATATTATGGAAACTTTAATAATTCAATTACATGTTTAGGTACCTCCAGAGATGTTACAGTAAAAAGTGTTTTAAGAAAAAAGAAGGCATCATTCTGACAGAAAACAATTTTTAACTTTTTCTCTTACATCATCCAACTCATGATAAAAAGATATTTTATGTTACTGGAAAAAACACTGTAATAGTACCATTAAATACACAGATTATAAGAAAAAAAAAAGACTCCAAATAAACAACAACAGAAAAGAATGAGAGGAGGGAAGAGGATCAGAGTTTCTCAGAGAAGTCATCTTTTCTTGTGTGCCTGAGAAACTAAAATGAGTCAAAGACTGTAAATTGAATTATTCCAGTCCCAAGGGCAAAGAGGTAAGAGAATTTGGTTACTTAAGATTAAAAAAAAAAGACTTACCTTTAGGAGAGCCAAAGCTACATGAAAGATTATGTTCAAACCCTGAAATAGAAAAAGAAAGTGAAAATTAGTAGTGCCACATATACGACGATTATTTCCCCAAGACTTCCATATATCTTTAATAAAATTTCTAATTGCTTTCATCTTCACAAACAATAACCAAACCATGAGTTTTTTTTTTAAGGCATTTTCTTTCCCTGAGTGGCTTGTTGTAAATTTTAGGTGCTATTTAATCAATGTTCACATAAAATTGTTTTTACAATAAGTTATTTCCCTTCCATCAATTTCTGGATTATTTGCATGTGCCTAAGTCTTGTGAAAGTCAATTCCTTGCTCAAGCTGGCATAATGATGCAGAAGTCTAAAATTATTAATTGAAATTCCTAACCCTAATCTGGATGTCTCGGTGTTACAGTTAAACTACAAGTAGCAGAGAGAATAAAATAAAACAAAACAAGGCAATGTTGCCGATAAGTGGGACAGACTGTGTACTGGAGGCTTTAAGTATCACACTGCATTTCTACTACTGTTCTTACTGTTTTCTTATTTGTTTTAGTGATTGCTTTCAAGTATTATTTGTATAACTAGAAGTGCTCATTAGGGGCTATCTGCCAGACTTCCTTTTCTTTTCTGAAAACCATAGCAATATTTCTTTAGAAATAAACAAATTAAATTGTTCCTGAAGAAGCCATTCTAGAACTGAATTTTGAACTCTGGGTTCTGCCCAATTGCTCTGAAGAGATGCTGAGTTATTAAATTCAAAAGATAGAGAATCTTATATGATAAATATAACAATCAAAAATAAGTTTGCTACAAAATGTGTTGTTTCCTTGCCACGCAAGTCATCATACATAAGAAAAAAGATATTTCAAGTATGAGTTGGCGTAAGTCCCATAAGTCCAGGGTCTTTTTCACGTGCCCTCTTCATCATAGTCGCTGATACACTCTGGCTGGCTTTTGGATATGGAGTTGTACCAAATGTACTACCCCAAAAGCTTACAATAAACCCTGCTTTTTCTGTTTCTGAAATAACTCCAGAAGCAAGGATTAGGCCCAGATATTTAGAGTGTATTCCTGTTATGATTTGCTAACATAACCTTTCACATTCAGCTACCAGAAATATGACATAATGATGGAAGGAATGAATGATAAACACAAATATTCAGTTGGTTAAAATATAAACCAAATATTTTTAGTTTTGGGTTTACTCAGTTAATTCTTTAAGAAACCAAAAGAAGTAGGAAATAAGTATAATCAGGCCAGGGGATAAAAACAAATGAACGCAGTTCATAATCATACTAAGAAATTATCCTAGACTGGTTTTGATCATAATTTACCAACTAGAGAAAAGAAAGACTATTACAGATCTTAAAATGTGGGTTACAATTAAGCAAAATTTGCTTTCTGAATCAAAATTTGACTTCTTACCCATTAGCTGCTGCCCACCTGCCAAAACTTAAAGGCCAATATAAAAAAGACCTACTGCCCTGTTCTCCAACTCTGTCCACCACCACCACATCACAACTGCTAGGCAACAGTGAATTCTCACAACCTGAGTGCTTATCAGCTTGCCATCAGAACCTGATCCACTATTTCTCTGGTTCTTGTTTTTCCAGGCACTGCTCAAAATGTAAACCCCTCTCATCTTTGTTTTCTCATCTTCATAATGCTCTGGTCCTTTATCCTAAGCCAGTTTCCTACTCCTCCTGTCCTTCCCAAATCCTTTCATGGTAGCCTTTGGAAACTCCACTCCATGTTCAGCTATCTTGGCTGTATTCTTTTTTTTTTTTTTTTTTTTTGAGACGGAGTCT
>NW_012119487.1:5269801-5276559 GCF_000951035.1 Colobus angolensis palliatus | reverse complement strand
CCCATCTCGGCCTCCCAAAGTGCTCGGATTACAGGCTTGCGCCACTGCGCCCGGCCTCTTAGCTGTATTCTTAACCTCCCTGTCAAACATTCCCCCCAAATTCCTAATATTCACAGGAATAGTGAAATTTCATTGATTCTTTTAACAACCTATAAAATGATTCTCATTTTTTAGAGTATGAATGTGACTAGCCCAATATTATACATGTAAAAACCAAAAAGAAAATTCTAAGCCCTCCAACTGACTAAATGGAGGACCAAAGGGACCCAACTAAACCTGAAAAAATAGTTCAGAACATGACAGCAAGGCAGAATCAGGCATGCCTCATTATACCCTCCTCCCTTTGGAGTTCAGGCACACAACTGACCAGCATTAACATTAAAAGAGAGATCCTAAGACAGACAGAAAAGACCCTGTAGCAATAAGATACCAAATTCCAACCTGACACTAAGTATAGCATCACGTGGCAGATAGCAGGGCCCTGAAACAAACCAAACTGTTTTATCCCAAAATAGATTCTTTAACATATTTTGAAATGGTTCTAAAAAGCTATCTCTTGTGGGGAAAATTTACATTCTATAGAGGATTCCCTTCTCTTTCCAGGTCATTTTATGATCCTGAAGACAGATTGGCTGAGAGTCTAGAACCTTTTAAGGATCTCTAAAGGAAACATTTGCCATTTATTGCCTCTGGGAGTGGTTACTTAGGAGACTTCATATACATAATAAGAACCCCAGTCTTTACAACCCCTTATCTTAACCCAGACACTCCTTTCTATTGATTCCAGGTTTTTAGATAATAACAACTCTTTCAACCAATTGCCAATCAGGAAATCTTTGCCAACCTGGGCAACAAAGTGAGACCCTCTCTCTACAAGAAAGTAAAAAAAAAATTAGCCAGGTGTGATGGTGCACACCTGTGGTCCCAGCTTCATGGGAGGCTGGGGCAGGAGGAATGCTTGAACTGAGGAGGTTGAGCTGCAGTGAATCAAGATCACACCACTGCACACCAGCCTAGATGACAGAGCAAGATCCTGTCTCAAAAAACAAACAAACAAACAAAGAAAAAAAAAGATAACATTTTTGAATCCACCTATGATCTGGAAGCCCCAGCTTTGAGTTGTCCTGCCTTACTGCACTGAATGAATGTATGCTTCACATCACATGTATTGACTGATGTCGTTTTTGTTTTTTGAGACAGAGTATTGCTCTGTCACCCAGGCTGGAGTGCAGTGGTGCAATCTTGGCTCACTGCAACCTCCACTTCCCAGGTTCAGGCGATTCTTATGCCTCAGCCTCCAGTGTAGCTGGGGCTACAGGCTCTGCCACCACACCTGGCTAACTTTTGTATTTTCAGTAGAAACGGGGTTTCACCATTTTGGCCAGGGTAGTCTCAAACTCCTGACCTCAAGTGATCCACCGGTCTTGGCCTCCCAAAGTGCCGGGATTACATGTGTGAGCCACAGCACCCGGCCTGATGTCTTTTTTTATTTTTATTTTTTAGAAGAGTCTCGTTCTGTCACCCAGGCTGTAGTGCAGTGGCACAATCAGAGCTCACTGCACTCTTGATGTTTTGAACTCAAGTAATCTTTCTACATCAGCTTCCCAAGTAGCTGGAACTACAGGCATGTGCCACCACACCCATATAATTTTTTTTTTTTTTTTGGTAGAGAGGGTTTCACTATATTGCCAAAGCTATCTTGAACTCCTAGGCCTCGAGCAACCCTCTGCCTCAGCCTCCCAAAGTGCTAGGATTAAGGGCATGAGCCATTGTGCTCGGCAATGGATTAATATCTTATGTTTCCCTAAAACATATAAAACCAATCTGAAACCCAATCACCTTGTGCACATGTTCTCAGGACCTCCTGAGGCTGTGTCATGGATCATAGTCTATAACTTGGCAAAATAAACCTCTAAATTGAATGAAACCCATCTCAGATGCTTTTTAGTTTATATATGTTTAGTCAGGCTAGAATCACCCCCTCAAGCCACCTGATGTCTAGTCTAGTGAGGTTTTCTCACACAGTGCTGGTATAATGTGCATAGTAAATGCTTATTTGAAGACTGAATGATTAAACTACAGTAATTTCCCAAATTTTCTGGGATTGATTGATTTCCCTGTGGACCCAACTAGACCAACTTACAGAATTATCATCAAATTACAGTAAGAACCCCTTTCTTCAATTATCTCAAAATCAAACAATTAGACAACCAAGCTGTGCAAAACACAAAGAACTTACAAGTAAAAATTAAATAAAGATCTCTAAATAGCCAAAATGGCTCTCACAAACACCATGAGAAATCTTTGCTCAACTTTTTATTCTATACATACTTCCAGTTAGTCTGGTGATATGATTTTGAAGCTTGTAGATATTAGAAGTAGCAAACCACAAGATAAAGTATGTGCCAGATGGGATCAGGGATAGATAGCCTATAGTGACAGTTGTCAGAATTAAAATATCAGATCTCACAGAAATAGAAGATAAAAAAAAAAAAAGATAAAATGCATAGCTCTCTGGGTCCACTTGGGGGAGCCAATAATCTTCAATAGTTAATTATTAACTACTGTTAATTATCACTATTAGTAATGACAATCCAGCAGGATTAATGAATGCTTATATCATGTTATAATACTGTGCTTAAGAAGGGAGGTGAGTGTGTGTTTTAAATAAAAAGTAGATAATGATGTTTTGAAGCTTGGGAAGCTAAAGAGGAAACTTTCAGTTACCAGAAAAATTTATATATGTAAATTCTTTAAACAAGTTCAGAAGAATAAGGTATTATATATCTACTTATATGAAGCTCTAGACATTAACCCATAAAAATAAAGAAAAGTAAAGACTTCATAAGCCTTGAACTAAAGTAAAACAGAGTGGCTCAACAATGCAAACAAATACACTTTAAGACATTTGAGTTGATAGAATTCAGAAAAGAACTTGTTATTCTATCAGGTTTTTTTTTTTTTTTTCTTTTTTTAAGAGATAGAGTTTTACTCTGTCACATAGGCTGGAGTGCAGGGGTGTGATCACCACTCGCTGCAGCCTCAACCTCCCAGACTCAAGCAATTCTCTCAACTCAGCTTCCAAGTAGCTGGGACTACAGGTGTGTGCCACCATACCAGGCTAATTTTTAACTTTTTTTGTAGAGATGAGGTATCCCTATGTTGCCCAAGCTGGTCTCCAATTCCTGGGCTCAAGTGATCCCTCTGCCTTGGCCTCATAAAATGCTGGGATTATAGGCATGAGACACCACACTTAGCCTTGAAATGTATTTTTAAAAGCAAAAGATGTCATACATTTTCAAGATGCCTCCCATTTTTAGGACTATGTAATCCCCAGCAATTTGTTTGTTCTTAAGGGGAAAACATGTACCTAGTAGAAGTCAAAGGGCTAAAACTTTGGAGAATTATTAAGAGTAAAAAATAAATAAACATGTTATGGCCACATCATTTATAGTACAAGGTCTAACTCCAAATGCAAATAATAACCAACATCTACTGAGTATTTTGTATGTGCCAAGATATGAATGAATTACATTAAAGGCATGTCCTTATTTCATCCCACAACCACCTAAAATTCCATTTTATATACAAGGAAATCAAGATTTAAAGAAATCAAAGTAACTTTCCTAAGTCCAACACCTAATAAGTGCAGATCTAGGATTTTAACCTAAGCAGCCTAATTCCAAAAGTGATACTCTAAACAATTAAGTTAGAGAAGATGATTCAATGAATATATGAATGAATGAATACATCTCTTATTTGGATATTATTTAATGTGTCCTCTACTTCCTAAAGGATTAAAGCAATTCTTTCAATTTAAAGGCAGGTAAATTTTGAGAGCAGAGAGTAAAAAGATAACAAACAGGTGACTTCTACCAGAACTAAATTCTATTATTTGTTTCCACATTGAAAACACTTACAAAAAGTAGCTGACTGCTTGCAGTATATGAGGCAACAAAAACCCAGCTTGTTGTGGGAAGAAAGGGTCACCACCTTCCTCTAATGACAACTGATTGAGATAAGCCTTGTATGCATGAAGAAGTAGCTTTTTAACTGATTTGGATACTGCTATTTCAAAATTCAATGACATTCTGGCAACATCTTTGCTTTAAAGAACACCTACAAGTAATTGCCCCAAATTGAATAATTGCTCCAAAGTGCAGATCATGGTGTTCTCGGGTAGGCCAAGGATTAAGCACCCACAGTCTTGCATAAAATAACGGCTGACAGTAGAGCACCCACTGAAACAAAGACATCGAACATTTTGGCTCTGATAAGCAGGCAATCGTGGGTTCAGAGGGAGCTGACAGATTGCGTGAGAAGCTGTCAAAAACTTAAGCTGACAGCACTGAGAACAAATGCTGAAAAGGTAGTGTCAAAAAGTACCAAGTGTGCATTAGCACCTGGGTTCTTAGGAATCAAAATAAAAGGGAAATAATGGAAATCCTAACAACAAGTCAGTAACCCAAATTACCAAATTATCAAACCAAAAATGGCCAAAGTAAATGGAGCAGGTTCACAGACAAAGCTAGAAGAAATGGGGTTCTGTCCTTTCTGACCCATCCAGAAGAAAACATACCACCCTAGTAAGAGATAATGACTAAATGAGATAGCATACATCAAATAAACTGAGTATTTGGTAAATATTCAATAAACATTAGCAATTATTATTAGGTTCATGTATTCATTGCCTAATATATCCAGTATTTTATATTTTTCACTTAATCCTCTCAGTAACTCTATGGCATATGTATTATTGCCACCATTTTAGAGATGACTAAACTGAAGCTCAGAGACAGAACCCTGTTAGTAAATGGTAAAGCCAGGCTATAACTCAGGTCTTTCAGACTAAAGCAAATCCATGCTTTTTCCCACTAATTCCACATTGAGTGCTAACTCAGTGAGGCTTTGGTTAGATATCTGTGATGGATTAAAGAGTCCCAATTCTTTGATGCTTCTCCCATTGAGAGTTAAGGTCTCTGTTCTCTCATTTCAACCTGGGCAGACTACGGTACTGCTTTTGCCAGTAGAATATGGTGGATATGCCATGCTAGTTTATGTGGCCAGTCCTTGAGATATTGACAGCTTTCATGTCCAGTCTCTTGGAACACTCACTCTGAGAAGCCAGCTACCATATAAGAAGTGCAATTATACTTACACCCCCTTGCTCTCTAAGTAACCAAGCAATCACAAGAAGGCCTGGAGGACCAGATATCATCAGTAAAGAAGAAAGACCAAGAATCACCAAGGTGGTAGATATGTGAGTAAAGAAGTCATCTGGAAGTGAATCAGGTGGTCCAGCCAATGCCAAGTGGATCAGAGATGAACCACATAGCTGAATTCCAAAATTTCTGACTCATGAGATTGTAAGAAAATAAATGATTGCTTTTAATTATTTTTTTCACTTGGAAATAATTTCAGATTTAGAAAAAATTTGCAAAAACAGTACCAAGTTCTACATATCCTTCACTCAGTTTCACCCAAACATTAACATCTTACATAACCACAGTATAATGATCAAAACCAAGAAACTATTATTTTTATCAAATGCCCCACTAATGCCCTTTTTCTGGTCCAGGATGCAATTCTGGATTATATATTGAATTTGGTTGTCATGTCTCCTTAGTCTCCTTTCATATGAGATCGTTTTCAGCCTTTATTTTTCATGACCTTGATGCTTTGGAAGAGTATCAGCCAGCTATTTTATAAAATGTCTCTCAATTCGATATGTCTCCTGGTTCCTTATGATTAAATTCAGAATATGTATTTTTGGCACAAATACCAGAGAAGTGATGATGTGCCCTTCTCAGTGCATCCTTTTTTTATTATTATTATACTTTATGTTCTAGGGAACATGTGCACAACATGCAGGTTTGTTACATATGTATACATGTGCCATGTTGATGTGCTGCACCCATTAACTCATCATTTACATTAGGTATATCTCCTAATGCTACCCCTCCCCCCTCCCCCGACCCCACAACAGGCCCCGGTGTGTGATGTTCCTGTTCCTGTGTCTAAGTGATCTCATTGTTCAATTCCCACCTATGAGTGAGAACATGCGGTGTTTGGTTTTCTGTCTTGCGATAGTTTGCTGCTTCTCAGTGCATTCTATCAGGAGGTTACACAACATCACTATATGTCTCGCTATAAAAATCATTGTCCCTTTAAAGTCACTCGGTTTTCATGTAGCTTGTTATATATTACAGCTAATCAGAAGAAAATCCCTTTGACTTCTCTTTGATAAATTTCTTGCTGCTATGATCTATAAAGCAATGCATTGTTTCAAAGAAAGTAGTGAAAGTGACAGATAATTAACAGGCAAAAAGAAATAAGTTAATACTAGCTGCTCTTAAATATAGGTTCTACAGCAAGAGTATTTAGAATATTAGCCAAAAATTCTTTTACTTTATTCTGCTTCTCATGTTTTAAGCTGTTTATTTTAGGATGGCTAATGGTGCTTAATGGGGTAACGAAATAAAACGATGTGACGTTTGGGTTTTTGTTCTGAATGTCCACTAGAGGTCAGGATTACAGCACTGAAAATCAATCGCTTTTTTTTTTTTTTTAAGTATTTCACAGACCAACATAGTAGCCTTGTATACAAATTAAGACATGCTGTTTTACCTAGGTAATACCATTCAGGACATAGGCATGGGCGAGGACTTCATGTCTAAAACACCAAAAGCAACGTCAACAAAAGCCAAAATTGACAAATGGGATCTAATTAAACTAAAGAGCTTCTGCACAGCAAAAGA